>NW_024630693.1:0-3300 GCF_008729295.1 Plectropomus leopardus
GCATAAACTTCAGTTATAAACTTCCTTTAAGCTACAACTATTTTAAATAATCAGTTATTTCATTGGTAACAACTGGTTAGCCTTATTGGCTGGAAAAAAAACATACCATACATAATACCATAAATATTGTACATATACTATACTGTTAAAGTACACACACTTTGCCCATTGTTGTCTACCAACTGTCTCAAACCTTCTTTGCACGTAAATGTAGGTCCAAACCTCAAGCACCAAAATACCAGAGCAATTATTTCACCATTCTTCCGTACATTTAGTTTTGTGGACTCGAGACTGTTTGCTAAGTTCAGAGCCTCCTCTATCAGCTCCAGTGTACTTGGCTGCACTAAATCCAAACAAAGCCGCTGGGCTAAAGTGTGGGAAGAACTCACATTTCTTCACAGTAATGCTCCTGGCACACATTGTGCTCGTAAATCACCATTACCGAGACCGAACACCCTTCCTACGCAGTACATTTTTAGAACTGAGCCTTGTATATGTTTGCAATCAGCAGTATCGGACTGCTTTTTACTCTTGCTTCCTGCTGCCTCTTGGGAAACAGTGGCTGCACAGTCCGGCTCGCTGACAGTGGTGTGGGAGGAGCTGACGGTATTTATGTGCTAATGTAGAGCTTCCTCTCTGTCATTCCTCATCTGCTGGTTAATAAAGGGCCGATTTAGCAGCAGCTAATCTCCTTTAACGACTCAATTTCGGAAGTGCCACAGCACAATCGATATTATGAACAAATTCCAATTAGATCGCCATTTGTACTGTAGTCTGCTGTGTGCAGTGCAAAACACTGGCAAACCAGCTATAAACAACTGACCTCAGAGACTTACTGGCTACATGCACTGCAACACAGAAAAATAGTTTACTTTAACAGCTACTAAAATCTCAGCACTGAAGGTCCTGAAAAGGAGGACAAATGTAAATTATGGTAAATATAACCAGAGAATGTGTTTCCTTTGGAACATGCGTGTGGATGCTTAAAGCTGAACGGAATTCAAAACCATGGCTGAAAATGCAGAATTATATTACAAATAGATCTGAACATCTGAAAATTGGCAGAAATGAAATCTGAACTGCTTTAGGAAGAGACAGAGACAGACAGAGGCACAGATCTTTGACCTACAACCGCCACCTTATTGGTCAATGTTTTCATTACAAATTTAAAAAAGTCAAAAAGCCGTTAACTAAAATCATACAACCATCCCTGCACCCACCCAACCCACACACCCACACAAGATAACACAATAAAAGACAATTTTTTTGTACATTTTGTTTTGTTTGTTTGTCTAAAAAAGTGTAAGTGTAAGATTTTCATTTACTACATTACACAGGACTTGTCCAGCACCCCAAAATGAAACAAATTCTCCCAAGTCCGACACCATTTTGTGAAATGTGAACTTTATCTTTAACTGTGCAGCCACCAAACCCCTGAACATAAGCTCCACATCTGTAGATCCTGTGCCTTTCATTTTATTCCTCCTTGTGAGCCATATACTCATGTTAGCTTGCCCAAACAGAAACTATGAAGAACCAGCCACCCAGCACCACTTCCAACAGCCTTCCCAGAAGGTGCAGAGACTTGAAACCAGTATCCTGACTCAGTCTGGCAGCAGAGACAAAGAGAGAGTCATTTTTCAGTTCAGCCTCTGCTTTCCCTATAAATTTCATTTTGGCCAGCTTTACTGCCTTTTTTTTTACCAGCTTTTGAGCTTCCTTTTGTTGGTGAATGTCCCATTGGTGGAAAGCTTGCTTTTTCTGATTTACAATATTCTTGAGGGATTTACTGACCCAGGGATTATTATTTGGCTATTTTGTAATTTTCCTCTTGTGGATTATCATTTGCTCACAAAAGATACAACATATAACATTCGTCAGCTTGTCGAAATAAGTAAGTGTCTTAAAAATATTCCAGTTGGTAATGTGATAAATGCAATTCAGCTCCTCTGCCCACTTAGCAACCTCTTTGCGGCCTACTTTTTCTTTGTGGAGAGCCAGTTGATAGACAGGAGCTAGACAGACGAAGTCATGGTCAGAAGAGCCCGGTGACATAATTGCAAAAGATTTTGTATGCCCCTTTTATGGTGCCGCAGCATAAGCCCAGCACTTAACCATGTCTTGTTGGACAGGTTACAAACATACATAAAAGTGAGGGGGCTTTTAAAGACTGCAAGAGTTAAAATCACCAAGTATAAAATGTGGGGCATCACGGGAAATGCATAACAGACAGTGCACAAGTTTAACAACGGTGGAGGTTGCATCCGCCATGTTTAATATGAGCACTGCAAATGGATTCCCAGATAATAACCGTCTTACACCAGCGGTTGTTTACATACAGACACACGCACCCTTCCTGTGCTTTGCCGGTCAGCTGTGCATCACGATTAAGCCGCATAAGCTTAAAAAATTCAACAATAATGAAATCCTGAAATCCTGATCGTTAAGTCAGGACAAAGTCAGTGCGATTACATAAAGGTTCTTGAACTCTGGTGTGCGCTTCATTCACAGGTGAAGCTCATCAATTTTATTCATCAGTGGCTGCCCATTTCTAATGATAACAGAGGGAAGTGGCAAGCGGTGCAGCCTGAGTTTGCGTAGCCTCTGACGCACCCCTCCTCTCCGGCCACACTTCCTCCCTCATACTGCTGCCTGCCGTTCTGTATGGCCACATCTACGTTTAAATCTCTGGCAGAATGCTGTCAGGTAAAATTCCAGCAAAAGAAGAGGAATTGCCACATTGGATTAAAAAATCACCGCTTTATTGGGGGCTGAAATGTGGGATGTTTTGGTGAAAGTTTATCAGAGTCCTAACAGCAACTATGTTCAGAAATTGAGCACATCTTTTATCTGTACTTAGTTAAAGGATGTTCAAGAAAAAAAAAACATCTGTACAACAGATTGGTTAAAATTTATATGTGTGTGTGTGTGTGTGTGCCTTAAATTTGCCTTAAGATTCTTTCCTTTTAATGTATTTTTTATTCAACTTAAGTCTCCTGGCATTTTTAATGTTTTTTTTTTATTTATTTCTGCTGTCATAAGTAATGTAAACAATGGTATTTTTTTTGATAAAGTTTATCAAAAAAAACAACAAAAAAACAAAAAACAAGTCCAATGGGTGACATCACAGCTGACATCACATCACAGGTGACATCACAGCTGGCATCACATCACAGGTGACATCACATCACAGGTGACATCACTTAGCTGGGAACACTCTGATGTCAGACTTTATGACATCATAGCCTGTCTTTGATAGCTCATTCTATCGTCACATTCCGTGACACATTAGAACGTTTC
>NW_024630694.1:0-3287 GCF_008729295.1 Plectropomus leopardus
TATTACTATTTTTTTCTTATAATTTTTTTTTACTAGTTTATACTTGGCACCTTTGTTTTTCTACTATTTTTTATATTCATCATAATTATTTTTTTACTGTTGTATCGTTGTTTTGCTGCTTCTCCTGAACCTCACAGCTGCTGGGAGTCATAAAGATCATCTTATCATTTATTTATCGTATCTTTGTTTGTTTTCTTCTCAGAAGACACATTACAGACTTTTAGACTGACAGAAAATAACATCAAAGGAAATATTCATCGACAAGAGTCACATTTCTTGTGTAGAAAGCAGATTAATCTGCTCACACTCAGAAACGTTTGTAAAATTGAACCAAAAGAGCAAAGTGCAGAAGCTCGAAGCTAATTTAGCTTCACCTGCAGCACAAACCGACAAACGCCGCCAAAAAAAGCAGCACGCGCGCTCAGTCACACACTCTCGCGTTTATTTCACGAGGACATCGACAATAAGACGTGAAAATTAAACGAGTCTTCCTGATTCTTACCTGTTTTGCGTCTTTCCTCCAAAACAAAACTGAAGCATCGCTCTTCCTGGTTTTTCCGCGCAGGCGTACTGGCGCAGGTGCCGCGCTGACGTCACACGCACGTGACTGCCTTCCCTGGAAATTATTTTGGATAAAAACATTTCTTTAAAAAAATGACTGGTTCAGTGTTTGACTATAAAAAAATAAAGATGTAATATTTTTAATGATAAAAAAAACTGAATATAAAAATAAATTTATATATTGAAAAAAAAAATACATTTATAAAAGTAAATTGACTCAAAAGAAAACAAAAATACAATAATTCAAAATAGAGGACTTTATATCCAAACACTACATGGGCTGAAAGATACCAAAGCTGAGAAAACACTGGATGCTTTTAAAATTTTAAGTATTTAGTTATTGATACTTTGGTTCAATACCCCATATGTATATATATATGTACATGTATATATATGTTTATGTACATGAATATAGTTTGTCCTGAGTGTTTTTTTGTCTTTGTTTTTATGTTGTTTGTCGTGTTCTGTTGTTTTTTTTCTTTTATTTGTTACATGATTGAATCTCTAAATATATTTAAGTCATGAATAAACTGACTGAAAACCAATAAAATAAAAGTCTCAGTTTTTTTCCCAAGAATCCTCTGACTGAATGTACTATGTATTTATATGTTTATACATTTTTTTTCTTGTTATATAATTAGTTTTGTTTGGTTCTTGCTTTTAATGTATGTATTTACCTGTTTATTTTCTTGTCTGTTTTTTGTTTTCTTACTTTTTAATCATTTGTATTTTGCATTTTTACTCGAATCTTTCAGATTACACTTTTTTTTTTTTTTTTTTTTTTTTGCCTCAAAAACAGCATCAAAATTTCCTAAAATCCAAGAAACATTTTGAAATCCCAGAAATGTCTTAAAGTCCTAAAAACATCCTAAAAAACGAGAACTGTCCTGGGAACATAAATGGGGCTGCTGCGACTGGCCCCTGGCAAAGTAAGTTAAGTGTCCCCGCTGCAGGTAGCCTCTGATGATAGTAATATTACTAAAAATGTCAATTTTGAATTAATACTTTGTTTTCTTTAAACCTTGGCTCTTCCTTTTCCCTGACATGTTAGTTTCTGTGCTGTGATGATGGCATGTAAACGGCGTCAGAACAGCTGTCTGACAGATTTGAGCGATCCCTCTAAGAGTTAATTAATTGTAGACTTTATGTCCGATATATTTTTCTATTAACTATTTCATTATCAACAAAGTGCTTAAAATTGGCTCCACATCAGCAGACATCATAACACAGCTAATGTTAAAGGGTAACTCCAGACATAATTGTTTTTCCACACTGAGCAGCAGTGATGTGTGTGTGTGTGTGTGTGTGTGTGTGTGTGTGTGTCACCGTAGCGCCATACATCACAGACGGGTGTGGTCTCAATTACCACAGATCACAGAGCACACTCAGCTGTGATGTCGACTGTGGTCGCAGTTTCAGGAGAATTTCCATACAAGAAAAAACGACTGTGTTTTACTTACTTTTGAAAGTCAAGGGCTGGCAGATAAATAACAAAATTAAAGAATTAGTAAAAAAAATAAGTAAAAAGGAGGAAAAAAGGAAGAGAAAGTTAGAAATAAATTTAAGAAATAAGAAAATGACCATGGGATATGATTAAAAATTATAAAACTTCTGGGACCTAATATCAAATTTTCAAATAGAAATATAGTTGTTACCTAGCTTTTTTTCCTCAACATTTTCCCTAACTTTTTTCAAGAATAATTTTTATAATTTTTAAAATAAATTTTGAGGGGTTTTGGGTGTGTTGTTTTCTTTCTTTAAAAAATCTGCATTGGGTACTTTTACTTTTAATACTTAAAGTACATATTCTTGATTATACATACTAACATTTTCAATACATCACAGTACAGAATTAGTACTTTTACTTAAGTAAAAGAGCTGAATACTTTTCCACCACTGGTGATAAATCTGTTTTCTGCAGTGTTATCAAATTTAGCAATACTTCTAAAAAAAATAAAGTTATTGGCAAGAGAGTAGTTTTGTTGTTTATGTCAAGAGCAGTTAGGAGAATTATGTAATAATATGTAAGAATTTGTCTATTATGTATAATTTGGGATGGGTTGCCCTCACTTATTACACATTACAGAGGTGTTTTTCTCTTAAATTATGGCGTGTTTTTACGAGATGATTTCCCCGGGACATTTTGAGGTCAGAGAAATTCTCAACATAATTTTCAACATCACTTTCAGGGATGATGGGAATCAGCGCACCCCGCAGGGATGACTCACAGCCAAACACACGAGGCTTCAATTACCAGAGACGAAAAAAAATTCAGACACACAGTTCATTGCCCCGGGACATAATGTTTAAACGCGCCTGTGTGTGTGTGTGTGTGTGTGTGTGTGTGTGTGTGTGTGTGTTGGTGTGTGTGTGTGTGTGAGTGAGTGTGTGTGTCAGTGAGAGATAAAGCACAGAGCAGACCTCTCTGTCAGATCACAGCGTCTTCACTTCCAGAACAGACTGGTCTCACCTGCAGGACTGACCCCAGATATGAGGCTCCGTGTCTGGGCTGGAGCTCCGTGTCTCCTGCCCGTCCTCGGTCTTCTGAGTGTCCTTCATGTCAAAGCACAGCAGCAGCCGCAGCCCAAAGAGAGACACTATTACGTCGCTGCTGAGGAGATAGACTGGGACTACTCTGGCAATGACGCAAACAGGTAGGACACTGCTGGTTGGAGAACGAGACAAGAATTAATGCAAAAATTAGACATGCAACAGGTGTTAAAGGC
>NW_024630695.1:0-2490 GCF_008729295.1 Plectropomus leopardus
TTTTTGCTGCTTTTCCATGTTGTGAAATAATTTTAAAGGGAATATCACGGCATGTGAAGACTTCACCTTAGGTCTGAGAAGTTGTGATTGGCATGTTTAAGTTTTTGTTTAACATTTCGTTGACTCACATTTACTGGCAATGATTGACATAAAAATCATAAAAAAAGACATTTACTCAGTTATCAGCTGAGGCAACATATATACTGGCATATGAGACCAAATTAAAACCACAGGGGAGAACTACATAGACAAAAACTAAGACTGACAAAGAGAAAGCCAAATCCCCCCCATGATGTCAGAGCTCTTGGTTTGGTCCGTGGGATGGCCTTCAGTTTGAAATCAGGCTCCGCCCAGAGGTGCATCTTTTGCCAAACTCGAACCAGGACATGAACACAGCTTCAGGTAACTCAAACACAAAAGAGAGAAGAACAAAACCCTTACAAAAGCAAATAGCAACAAAATTAAAACAAAACAATATGTTGTCAAAATGCTAACAAGTAAACATTAAACTAAACAACCAGGGTGTTTTCTGTATTTTAAGTGACTGCAAACCAAATGTAACTGAGCATCTGGTGACTGTGTGGATGAATGTGTGAGTCTTTCAGCCTTTGACTGTTTGGCTTTGGGCACAGTCATCACACTAAGAAATATGGAAACAAATGAATTGTCTCACCAATATTTCAATTCTGCACAGTTTTTGATACTCAGTTCTGCAGACACATTAGGTCATTATTGTGACTTGAGGCCTACTACCCCTTTCCCTCCAAAATTAGAACACAGTGGATGGTACCCTTTGAAAGTACAGTCCTACTTCTCTAATGATTTTGAGTTCAACAAATGTATCCGAGCTTTGGAAATTACCAAAATAATGAATCTGTTGGTTGATGCAGATTCTCTTTGGGCTAGTAACATGTAACCAGAGAGGGCACTCTGCTTAAGTTTGTCATGTATTCTTTCTGCAGTCTGCAGGTCCTTAAAAAGTAATAAAATATCTTAATTTCAATTTCAGAAATTTTGTCCCTTAAAAGTCATTAATTTAAATTTCTGATGTCTTCATTGCCAAAAACATTTTATGTAATTTTATTAATCTTTTAATCATCAAAGTAAGTCAAGCTCTTCTGTGTGAACATTTCTGAAGTTACACATCTTTAAACCTGATTCTGTCTTTTTAGTTTGTACTTGCACTTACCTGTTTGCAAAATGTAGATTAACCATTTGAAACCCAGGCCAACTGGCCTTATGTTTTTTCATTAGTCTAACATGTATGTAATTATGATAATTATGAATAATGTTCACTGGACATTTTTCCCTAGATTTATTTTGTAACTTTTAAATCTACAAAAGTTTCAATTTATAGAGCATTTCTGACCAAGTTGGTCATATTTTTGAAAGAAACTGTATCATTTTGCCAAGATTTCAAAGGTTTTAATACTTTTTAAAGGCATCTGAAGGCCGCACAAGAGAAGTTATATCGCTCCAGGTTTCACAGGGTTAATCCAAATCATTTTAATAACCATATTGATACATTAAACCTACCTCTGCACAGGGCCATATATTTACCTTTTGTACCTTGCTTACTATTTGTTCAAAAATCGGTCTTAAATTTGGTTAAGAATTAGGATGAAAAGGTCTTAAAAGGCGTTAAATTCTAGTGTCTGATACCTTTAGAAACCCTGTGGCATTGGCTGTTTGCAGTGGCATCTCCTCTCTTTCAGGTTGTATTTTTATAAGAATGTACTTGTGTAAATGTTTGATACCTGCAGAGGTGGTTTCAGAAGAAGTGGTCTGCCTTCACTGTAAAACACTTGAAAAACCCTGAATATGGTACGGCCCACTGTATTTTACTCAAAGGGTATGTAGGTATCAGCCAGAAATGGGTGCTGCAAATAAAAAACTGGGGAGGAAAGGGGGGATCAAGTTGTAAATAGTGTACGCCTCAATTTAGTCCAGTGGTGCACAAAGTTATTATCAACACACGTTAGTGCGTAGGTGTGTGTGTGTGTTTGTGTAGGTGTAGGTTTTGTAAATATGATAGTGGTATTTCTTTATACAGGTTAGTAATAGCATCATTAAGTTTTTTTTTTTTTTTTTTTTTAAGATATTTTTTGGGCTTTTTTGGCCTTTAATGGATAGGACAGAGAGTAAGGGAGTGAAAGGGAGAGAGAGAGGGGACGACGTGCAGAAAAGGGCCAAGGCCAGAATTGAACCCACGGCCGCTGTGGCGAGGACCCAGCCTCTGTACACGGGGCACCTGCTCTATCCACTGATCCACCGACGCCCCACATCTTAAAAGTTTAATGAGCACTTAATTGCTATGTATGTGTGTGTATGTGTGCCTTGCAGGAGAAGACAAAGGAGCTGGCTCAGAAGCAAGCTCAGCAGTAAGTATCGCTTTCCAACTGAAACAGCATGTGTGCTCATGTACCATTTTTGAAAATGTATGTCCGTGTGTTCAGTGTGTCTACTTTACAAGTGTATAACACTCTACTC
>NW_024630696.1:0-8503 GCF_008729295.1 Plectropomus leopardus
GCACATAATGTAATGTGTGGGTTTTATTTAAATATGCAAACAATAATGACTTTATTGATAAGCTACAGATATGGAGCACAATCATTGGACAGTTAACTCTTTGATACCTGAGCCAATAAGCCAGATTTCTTTCAAAAAATTGGAAAGGGGCAACAAGCAACATAACAAGAAATGGCCCAAATAATACCCATATTTTATTTTTTTTTTAATTGACAGGAACATTAACTGAAAATAAGAAGAAAAGTGTTTTTTTTATGTGGAAAAAAGTGTTAAAAATGATATATATTTTTCTTTGTTCTGTAATAATAATTTTAGATATATAATTAAGAGAACTATGAATATACTTTTCTGGATATTTTCCCCATTTTTTATTATATCTAATACTCCCCCTACCATTCATTTATTTAATCACCTTTCACTACTTATTTTTTAAACAGTTTGCGGTTCATTTGTTGCAGAGTTGCTAATCTTGTTTTTGTTTCTTTCTCCTCCTTGTTTTAGACAGAAGTCATACCAATTTTCTCAGGTTTCAGAGGTTTAAATGCTAATGAAAGGCTTGTGAATATGCTGCACAAGAAAACTGATGAGGATCCAGCTGTTAGAAGGTTAAAATGCAACTCTGTTGATTTAGAATCGTTTCTATTTTTATGTATTTTGTGCGCTTTTCAAAGTACAGTATCCATTCGAAATGTCCTGCAAATGGGGTCCTACTTCACGTCCCATCAAAGTTTCCTACATGGATGGATTCAAATTCAAATACATCCAACGTCGGATTTTTGGCATTTAAACAACAACATCTCATTGCCACGCTGCAATAACTGCCACGATCATGTCAATATTCGCACATCCTCTCCTGCACCCTTTTGATACTAATGCAAAGCTTCTTACCGTACAACGTGTAAACCGCCGTGCAATTCTCCGCCTCTCTGCTCAGATCGCTGGAGGTAAACTTCCCTCTATGATCTAAGGCATCGATCTGCAATCAGGATCAGAGGCTGCACGCGCTCCGCACGGTGCCATCGAGCACTTTATCAACGACATCGCGAGGACGGAAAACGTCAAGTACCTGCCGTGCTTGTGTGTATGACCGCCAGCGGTGGACTGTCCACCGTACGGTATCAAATCCATAGCGTGTTGAGCTTCACACCTGTCAAGGTAATGAGGAGTTACAACAAGACTTCCGGTGAGGTATTTCAAAATGAAAGTCTCCATGAAGAAAGCGTGAAA
Organism: Plectropomus leopardus; assembly: GCF_008729295.1. Taxonomy (NCBI): domain Eukaryota; kingdom Metazoa; phylum Chordata; class Actinopteri; order Perciformes; family Serranidae; genus Plectropomus; species Plectropomus leopardus. Next base: position 1,228 of record NW_024630696.1, read on the forward strand.
TTGTTGCCCAGAAAAATAAGCTTTGTGTTCACCCAGCACTTTTGAGGTATACCCAATAACACAAGAGTTTTCTTCTGTGTGAAAGTACAATAAATAAATACTCTTTAAAAAAAGTATTAAATTGGGCAGCGCACCTGGTAGAGTGGGTGTCCCAGAGGCTGTGTCCTCACTGCAAAGCCCCCCCCCCTTTAATATTTATTAGATTGTTAGGAAAGGTTTCAGTAATTTGATCTGTTTGATACAAATGTTCCTAAAATTATAATCACATTTGAAACAGAGATTACAATAGCAGAATATATCACATGTAAAGCCAGATAGTTTTCAGTGTGAATATGTCATGACCTACTCATGCACTCCACTTTAATGCATTTTTTCTTGTTCTTTGCTGCCTTATGGTTGATTGATTTTAAACTTTGTTCTCCCTCTCTTTAGCTGAGTGGATGCAGGTGACTATTTGGTGTAACAAAAACTAGCATGGTGAAATTAGAAAAAAAAATACTGGTGGGTATAATGTCATCATTTCAGTAAGGCAGTAATATAGCTGTTCATTCACCCAGTAGCCTATTTACTCCATATTTATGTATTTGCATAACACACCTTTCTTATACAGCTGCTCTCCACATGTCATTTTTCTTGTCAAATTTTACCCTTTTATTTTGAATAGCAACGGACTCACTGTCCTGTCTTATTGTGGTGGACTTGACTCAGCTGATTGGTCGCTGGTGTGTAAAAAGATGACACGCTGTGCGGTTGCAGAACACGATTGTCATTGGCTGTCAGAGTCACGTGACCACCACAATAAACAACGTGCACTGAGGCACTAACAGACAACACCTCCTTCCTGGATAAGGACTTTTACAGGAAACATTTTAAAAAGTCTAATGTGTGTTACTCTAGTTTTCAGCCTAAACCCATAATTATTCACACTTTGCTAATAGTAATCTGAAAGATGTAAATTATTTGTATAGCGTAGATCAGCATTACTCACCGTACAACCAGCCAAATCTGGCCTCTTATAGGGTGCTGGGTGGCCCCCCGACCATTTTCTCATTCACAATGAAAAGAGAGTAATTCACACTATGTACTTAAAGTATACAGAGAGCATAAAACAACAAAATAGAACTTGTTTATTAAAAAAAAATGCCAGTGGAGGATCCCCCGCACCCCCGATAGAGGTGCTATAGCCCCCAATGTCCTAAAATCCTACAAATGTGCTAAATTCCTAGTAATGTACTAAAATCTTAGAAATGTCCCAAAATTCCTAAAATCTTAGAAACATCCTAAATTTTTTATAACTGTCCCAAAATCCGAGAAACATCCTAAAATCTGAGTAATGTCTTAAAACCCTAGAAATGTCCAAAAATCCTAGAAATGTGCTAAAATCCTAAAACTCTCCCAACACCTAAGAAATATCCTAAAATCTATTACTGTCCAAAAATCTGAGAAATATCCTAAAATCTCACTAATGTCCTAAAATCCTAGGAACATCCTAAAATCCTGGAAATGTGCTAAATTCCTATAACTGTCCCAAAATCTGAGAAACATCCTAAAATCTGAGTAATGTCATAAAACCCTAAAAATGCCCCAAAATCCTAGAAGTGTCCTAAAATTCTAAAAATGTCTTAACACCTAAGAAATGTCCTAAAATCTATAGATCTAACTGTCCTAAAATCCTAGAGATGTGCTAAAATTCTAGAAATGTCCCACAACCCCATATAATAAAATCCTAGAATGGTCTAAATTCTAGAACCATCTTAAAATCTGAGAAATATCTACAAATTATAGAGACATGTATGGGGCTGATGCGACAGACCCCTGGCCTCCTGACATTTTGCAAATGTGGCCCCCAAGCAAAGCAAATTGAACATCCCTGGGCTGTATGGTGGCAAGTAGCCCTACACTACTCATTAGAGCTGTTTTTTGGGTTGTTGTTTTTTTCACAAACTAAATAATGCATTGTTAGGCCTATAGTGAGCAACAGTGCTCATCAGGGTTTCCTTAGTGATATAGTAATGCAACAGCCACAACACCTTAGCACACATTAGCCTGTCGAATCCAGTTTTTGTTGTCCTCTGCCTCTCATGTTGGTGTAAGCTCTGATTCCATCTGCCCTTTCGGTCTCTGAGATGGTTAATGGCAGTGACTTTATTGTGGCTCATCACTGCCATTCAGGGAGCACAAAGCACTCATCCCATCGCTCTCAAATCATCAGCATTCTGAGCACACGTGCTCTTTTTCTGCTGCTGGCTGCCTCGCACTATAATTACACACCTTGACACCTGGGAAGAGCTCTGTACAAACAAATTCTTTACATTGTGGGCCAATGAAAAGGGTGAGATGTTGTTAACACAGTCGCCTCCAGGTGAGGTTTAAAGGGTTCATAAACAACAGTGACTGTGCAAACCTCCACCTCCACAGAGCTGCTATTACTGTCACTTTCTGTTCCATCACTGTTTTCTACCATGAATTCGTACAGCCGTCTGGCTCCATTCTTCATAATGTCTGTCTTTCAAGGATTCTTAACAGTGCGAAGAGTGCTTTATGTACAGCTGAAAATGTTCCTCAGAGGCAGAAATAATCTCACAGGTTGAGGAAAATCTAAAAACCAAAAATCTCTCTGGCTAAGGAAACTAAAGCACAGTTAAAAATGCCAGCCGTAAGAGAGAAGGTAGCTAATAGCAAAAAAAAAAAAACAAAACCAAACAAAAAATGTGTATTTATTCACTGTAGTCACACAAACAAACCAAAATGTTGGTACATTAAAAAAAAACAAAACATATTTAACCCTTTGAAACAGGGATCAACATCACTTCTGTTGTGCTGTTGTCAGACGCCTCTCACAAGTATTTCAAACTTTGGTCCCTGACATAATTAGTGCAATGTATTTACAAAACATGGGGGAAAAAAGCAATGAGCAACTTGGCAGGAAATGTCATGCAAATTAAAAAAAAAAAAAAGCAAATTTAGAAAATGATCAACAATAAACAAGGAAAATGTACATTTATAATCAACATAAGTATATATTGAAAATTAAGGTACATAATTATTATTAATTTTTTCCCCTTAAGACACTTCTTTGTTTATTTGTGTTTTCACTTTCCCTTTTTTGTTGATTTTTATTTATTTATTGTTATTTTCAGCTAATACTCTTGTATTTTTCACTGACTTCTTGCTAATTTTTGGGTCATATTTTCTGAAGTTGCTCATTGCCTCCTTCCCACGTTTCTTGAAGAAATCAAGCCAATTTGCTGAAGTTTCATAAAGTGAACGCACTTTAGGTAAGCTAAAGCAACACTTTAAAGTTGCCGTGGGGCATATGAAATACAGATAGTAGTCATATGTGCAGCAAAACAGGCATTACAAAATACATAAAGACACACAATCCCAAATCACACCCTGTCATCATGGACGTTAAGGGTCAGTGCTTTTTCAGGAAAGTATAGAAGGCGGGACAAAGGATGATCGATAACACTTAGTGCTGCATTTAGACAGGTAAAGTACAGGGTTTAGATTTTCAGATCTACATTTCCGTGTGAATATTTCTGTTAAGTATTCAGTGATTGGGGGCAGTTATTTTTGTGTCATCAGTGCAGGAAGTATGGGCATGTCAGCTCCTCCTCAGATTAAAATGTATGACTTTTCCTGTGTCTGACATCCTGTTGTTAAAAAACAGCAGGATATTGTGTCAGTATTGCACAAATTCGAGTTCACGGTTGGCATGATCTTCCCGGTAGTTTTACTGTCTGCTCAAGAAAGGATTTCTTGTTTTCTGGCTGATTTGAATCTCTTTAAACAGTGCTCATGTATGAGAGTGCATGTACAAAAGATATACAGTGATGCAAAAGGCACCAACAATTTTTTGTGTATATGGAGCGCAAAAATAGTACTTAGCTTAGCTTAAAATTTAATCATTTTAATCAAAGTTGAAATCCTCATCAGATAAGGGTTGTTTGGAAGAGTTGGAGCTAAAATGTACAATACAATGATAGGAAGAACATTTTGTCGTTCCTAATAATGGAAGATAATTTCTGAGCATGCTTGACGAATGCCAGTGACTGAAAGCTTGCCTCAAGAAATAAATACTGCACAAATGTTCTTCTTTTCATAGTCATCAAAGTTTAAACAGAAATCTCCATAACTACCAATATAAATCACAAGCAGAGCCCTGTGCATTCCTGGATGAGATCACATCTTAAGATAAATTAACTCACAAAAACTCAAAGTGCTGACTAACATTGGGGGAAAGGAGGTTAGCCATCCATATGATGGAAAGGACGCTGATATAAAAGCTCCTTTAAAGCTGCCTCCCTCCACGTTGATGCTCTTACACAAGGTCATCGCTTTCTCCCAGAGAACCAACTAAACATCTGAGCCTTTATGTCTGAGTCAGGGATTTCTTCCACAACTTATTTACCAAGATATGATAGTCTTACATTTACTTGATTAATACTTCATTTGAAAATGCTTTGCTTCTTTAATGTCTGTTTTTTTTCATCTTCCTTTGGTTTTAGATATATTGTGTTATGCCAAAATCAAAATGCCATTTTCTTTGTTTCAAAAAGAATTTCAGCAGTTTTGTCCTTCCTTTCTTGTACCTGTTGGAAATTAGGTTATTATAATCCCACATCTCCCCAAGACCGACATTCAGTTTGTAACAAATTTCCCTAAATCAACTATCAGCGACCGTGGAATTTAAGTCAATTTTAAAGGACTGAGCACCCTTGGTCAGTGTGATTGCTATTCAAATCTAATCACTAAAATTGTCACATTTATGTATTCAAGTGGTCCATGTGTTTCATTTTGACTGGATTTTATGCTGGTTTATTTGTAAAGTGTGACAGTTGTAGTTGTTGTCCGCTTGTATAAATTGTTGAAATGATGTCTAGATGCTGCCCTCTTTGACCAGGTTGCTCTTGAAAAAGAGTTTTAAATCTCAATGAGACTTTTACCTGGTAAAATAAAGGATTTATTGTATATCTTGGCACATCCTCCATCTTCTACTTATACTGCAGAAAACTGGATTCTTAAGATCAAGGTCAGTGCGGTGTAAAAAAAACCTCCAGAGAAAAGATGGAAAGCTGCGGACAAAAGTACAATGTATACTGCAGTTGGAGTCATCAATATGTCAGCCAACCTCGAAACACCAAGAAGCATGTTTACATTTACTGAAGCTTGCTAAACATTAACTTGACTTGCACTGGTATTTTAATGAAAAAAATACTGCAAGCTCCTCTGCAAATGTATTAGTCTATGGAATACCTTCAAAGGTCTGACTGAAACATGTACAGCTGTTGAAATCAAAGTGCTGCTGGAATATCTGTGATGTCTCTGTTTATCCAACAGACTTAGATAACTGAATTAAATATCACTGCAAATGTTGGTAACATGACAGTGCATCTAAAAAAATCAGTCACTAGTCACTCATCTATAATCCATTTAAATTGCACTATTATTACCAGAGACATACAGCAAGCTCTGCCTATAACTCTGACTATACAGTGCCCCAGGGATGATGTAGTTCTGTAGGCCAACCCAGAAGTTCATGTCACCCTGGTTCCTTCATCAAAAGGCCTGTGGGATTTTTCCACTGGATTTTGGATCATTGCAGAAAATAAGCATCTAAGTGACCAAATGTTTATCAGTACAGCTCGATGTGATGACATTCTGTAGTCTCATTTCTCCAGCTGTTAGCAACCATCTTTTTTAAAACAATTTAAAGCTTCAAAGTTCAAATTTACTGACGCATTTCATGTCGTAAAACAAAATGATAAAGTTTCTTCAGCTTTGATGAGTTCGGAGTGAGAACGGGCTGCTTAACCACAGACCTAATTTAAGGCTTTTAACCAAAAAGCCCATTCAAAAAAGCCTTTGACTTTGAGACAAAGGAATTGGAGAATCAGAGATAAATGGTTATGGATTTCCAGGTTTTTGGAGACATTACTGGGGTTCTCTGTTGTCAAGATTCTAATGTCTTATTTGGGTATCCCATTTCACATCTCCATTTTATCTTAAGAAGTGCCACTGTGTTTTAACTGCTTTTGGTGAAAAAACTGAAACTGAACTGAGAGGAGATCCTCATCATCACTGACTAAACGAGACTTAACAGGCATATTTACTTTAAAACAATACAATTTCAAAAATGACCATTCACAGTACTACTTCTGTTATACTTCTACTTCTGTTTGTTATTTTGTCCACCCCCTTATGTAACCTCCACTGTTCATTTCTTCAACAAATTTTTGGTTGGAAAAAAATCTTAGTTCATGTGCACCCAGTTGTCAGAGTTCTTTTCCTTTATGCTATTTTTAAACATGGAATTGTGGAGTAGGCATAATGTGCAGCAGGAAACAGGAAAGGTAACCCAGATCTGTCACATGAAGCTCCACTGAAAAATAACTGTCCCAAAATCCACAGGGAGCAATTAAACACTGGTGTCCAACATGGTGTGGTTTCCTTAAAAAACAAAACAAAAAACAAATTAGCATAAAGATTTCCACCAACCACATCTATTGTGAAGAATCCTAAACCGATTGGATCGCATTTTCAGGCTCAAATGGAGACGTGCATTTGGGTAAAAGCAGAAAAATAAATCCTGTCTCTCCACAGGACTTCACTGATTGGAAAAAAAAAAACATGAAGTCAACAAAACAGCATCTCTGTGTGCTGCTTTAATGAACACCAGAGGGAATACAAGGGCGAAATGTGATTTCCGGGGAGACACAATCATGATTGCTATCAGATACAGACCTCCCCACACTCACTGCCATTCTGCTCTACATCAGGGCTTTTACTGTGAGAAGGCCTTTATCATTTCCCACAGTAATTTCGTGTATCTTTACAGAGGAGATATCCTCATTACTTGTCTGACTCATACTGTTGCAGCCTCACATGAGCTTCAGACAAACAATCAAATACTATTTTGCACAGAATGAACCTGGAGATTCTGCTTAGCAACTGAGGTGTGACTGTACCAACACCTGAACTGAGAGATTTCCTATGATTTGTAAAGGATTTTTTTTCTACCTTATAGATATAAAATAGTACAATTAAGAAATGTTAATCAGGGTTTTGACAGTTTAACGCAAGTTAGATTTGAATACTTTATTAATGCCACTCAGAATTAAATTTAACACCACTTTAACAGTAACCAAAACAAAATGAACAGGCTTTAATTACTTTGGGATAGGGACAATTTTGCCCAAGTATTTATTTTGAGATAAAACATGAATTGTTATTTGCCATTAATGCAAGAGGCATTCAGTAAATTGTATATATA
>NW_024630697.1:0-3716 GCF_008729295.1 Plectropomus leopardus
GTGATGAAATGCTGTGGCTGTCAAACACTCAGCTGTTCGACAGTCAAAGTCCTTCACTGCATTTGGTTCATGGCGGCGCTATTCTTATTATCATCGGCTGTTCGTGTTGTCTGTCAAAACACGGCTGAAACGCGTTCTATCGACATTCTATCGACATTCTATCGACTACGTCTCTTTTTCTATTGAGTAAAAGGTTTTATTGTAATTGCTATCGTTATCGTTTTATGGTGCCGTCCTAATCCTAACCTATCTGTGCCAGCATGTGTGTTTGTTGACATCCTGGCATTGGTCGCCATGTGCTTTTGTTTCCGAGCGTGTGATGCGGAGAGCCAGAGGTCCACTGCAAAGTGGAAACATGTGACGACATTTTGGAAGCAGCACACTGAACGCCTGCTCCAACTTCTTGCAGAGTTTTAGCAACAACATGTTACTTCCACCTTCACATTTATCACTTGAGCTGTGAGCTCGTATTTTTAAAATGTTTTTTTTTGTTGTTACCCACCTTTTTTATTTCTTTCTTTCTTTTTTGTTTCTGCGGTGAACAACACTTTTCTAAGTGCTGTCTTGTTTTTGACAGAACTAACATCTAACTTTAGGGAAAAGCTTTCACTCTCGTCACTCTTTGTCTGAATGTGTGTGTGTGTGTGTGTGTGTGTGTGTGTGTGTGTGTGTGTGTGTGTGTGTGTGTGTGTGTGTGTGTGTTAAACTGTCATTTTAGACAGATAAGGGAGAGACTAGTGACTCTGATGACAGTTACACACCAGAGAGAAAGAAAAGGCCTGAAGGAAAGCGTCTGAATTTTTATTTTATTTTATTTTTTTAGATCTATCACCCAACATTTCTCTAATCTACCACTCTCCACTTACGCCTCCACAATAAATACTCTGCGTTTAATGAGCTGTATTTGCATTATGTGTTATATGTATTGCACTTTAAATCAGCTTTACGTCGAGTTAAATGTGAACAGACTGAAGCGGCCCACAACGGTGATGTATTTATGTATGTAGAGAAAAGAAACAAGAGAGGAGATAACAAAGAGAGAGAGTTTGTCCTCATGTCGGCTGTCTGTTTTCTCTTGACGTGTACGAGAGTGATGGTTGTCCCACAAACAAACAAACAAAACGTCACGAATCTGATGGAAACTCTCTTGTTTACACGTCTCCTTTCCTCTGTGTCTCTCTGTCATTCTGTCTCTTCAAAAAAACCCTCATGCTCTTGGCCTACTTTCCTAAAAAACACTTTGGCACTAAAAATTGCATCCTCGCTCGGCTCATGACATGTAAGGAAACGGGTGATATCCCCCCGCTGGTGGTTTTGACTGGAAGAGGGCCGCTGGGAGTCCAACATCAAGGACTGGAGGACTGAGAGAGAGACAGAAAGAGAAAAAGAGAGGGAGAGGCGAATGTCTAACATGCCAGATCTTTTTTAGCGGCGCTTTTTGTGCCTAAAGAGGCTGCTTTCATCATGAACAGCTACAGCACGTTTATGTTTTTAGAGGCATATTCAGAAGGAAGATCGAGTTGCATGGAGCCCTTTTTCGTGCACACGTTGTGCCTTGACTTGACTCGGTTTGACTCTGCGTTCAGCCCAGCGCGGCGCTGAGTCACGTCTCCATACAAACAGGGCGACCTGTTTCAAGGTCTTTTTCCGATGAACATTTTTCGGTTGGCTGCGCCGATGTTTTGGTTTAACAAACGTGCACTAGCTCGATGCCCATCTCCTCTAGGTCGCTTGCAGGTTTTCGGTAGCGGATGTAGTGAGTTTGGAATCAACTGTATTAACTCTTTTATCTTCAAGTAAGGGAATAGAAATATTTGCTTAAATAATTTAGTTAGTTTAAATAATTCACTTAAAATAACAAAACCTGAAATCATTCCAAACTTCTTGTCAAATATTGCCACATTGTCAATAAAGCTTGGCGTCAGTCGTCGATGCACAAAAGCACTAATAATAATAATAATACATTTTATTTATACAGAGCATTTCAAGACACTCAGAGACGCTTGACATAGTAAAAAGGATCAAAGAGTAAAACTGAAAACATAATAAGATACACGACAAAGAAATTCATCACATAAATTAAACATTAAAGGCAGGTTTGAACTCATTGCAAAGTCATCAAATACTGCCGCTTCTGCAGGGCTTTCGGCATAAGATCCAGACGCCAAAAGCCACCTTTTACGTCCATATTACACGCCACTGGATGTCATCAGCTGAGAGGTGGCTGGACAGAACCGGTCACGGTGTTATCATATGCTGCCAGACGGCAGCTGCCACAGCAGCATTATACCAACACGTTGCCACTCGAACTCGTCACATGGTGGCGCTCTGTCAGTGAACTTATGCGTCTACTTATGACGTTTTATGCATCGTTCCGTGTCAGCTGTTTATGCTCCAGGACTTTTTCGTTACTGTAAAGTAAACAAATGCACACAGTGGCACTAACCGGCTCTGTCTGACCGCGTTCTCAAACGTCACCGCCCGTGCATGTTACACGTGGATGCACCCGGTGCCATCCGGCCCTACGCCAACATATAATAACAACCGCCACTGGTTCTATCTGGTCGCGTTGTCATGTGACATCGTCCAGCCGCAATTCGGTTGGATGAGGAAGGTAGCTTTTGGCGTCACGCTTGTGCACCGAGTATGATATTTGAACCTTTTACGCTGTTATGATATGGTGCCAGATTGCTGCACCCACACACAGAGACGCCTTTCGAGGTGTTATTTCAGGACGTACGGCGGTATAGAGTGAAACAGTCGTCATAGAGCATGGGGGAGTGGAGGTGTCAAACAAACTCAGGACTTTCACTCAGGAGCCTGCTGTCTGTGAAGCTAAAAGTGATCAAAGTGGTTTTAATCAACCACAACAGACCTGCTGGTTAACCTCTCACCTCACGACCACGTCACAGTTTTACTGCGTCCACAGACAAATTATGTGATGAGACAGTCACAGGACGAGGAACAGCAAGAAAAGCAGCAGTTTTACTGGTTTTACAATCTGACTTTAGCTCCTTTTTTCACAAGCTCACAGTCTTATCTGGTAAAGAGAACGATTACAGGTCTCGGGGCTGCAGTGAGTGTTTCTTGCTGCTGTTTGGCCGCGGCTTGCATCATGAGGTGTAGGATTTTGGGTGGTGAACAGAGCCTGCCGACGAGATACAGAGTTTTGACAAGTGCAGTTTAGTTTATCTGGATCCACGTTAGCTGACGTCAGCTTGTCTCTCTGGTTCCGGACAGAAAAATCTCACAGTTTAACAAAGAGATATGCACATTATTCATATGAAAACATGACATTTGTACTAAATCCAGCGGAGTATAAAGGCATTTGATAATATAACAAAAGCAGACATGAAGTTGAAAAACTCTGGAGTGTTTCTTTAATGGATGAAAAGAAGCTGCGTGTGTCCTTGATGGATCCATTGATAGAAAACTCACTGCGAGCACTATTTCATGTTTAAAAGGGAACATGAACTTTAACATGCAAATCAAAGTTTTCAAAAGAAAATAAAAAATGTTAATTACACAAATCAAAAGGAAGGTGGAAAACATTCTTCTCACTGAAAAGGAAAGCAAAAGATGATGACTGAAAACTGAAACTTAATTAGATGAGGACGTGCAGCAGTGCAGCAGTTCTTATTGAGTCGAAGCTCGAGTGAAAAAAAATTCTGTTTCTTTTGAACATGCATTGCTTAAAACTGTGGACCGACTCAGCA
>NW_024630698.1:0-7493 GCF_008729295.1 Plectropomus leopardus
TGTGTGTGTGTGTGTGTGTGTGTGTGTGTGTGTGATTTCTGGAACATTTCTTAAGTTTTACATTTCCAAGTTGCTCATTGCCTTTTTTCCCCATGTTTTCTTAAGCGGGGCGTCTGAACGCAGCACAGGAAAGATGATGTTGATCCAGGTTTCAAAGGGTTAAAAGTTAAGGAAAGGTTCAGTTTTGCATTTATTGAAGTGTTCTCTGTGCTGTTTTGAGTTAAACCCCCACTTTGGAAACTACTTGTGCACCTGCTGTAATTTGATGGTAATTTTACGTGAACTGATTCGGGCTGATTCTGTGACTGTCTGTCTCTCCTGCAGTGGACTCCTCAGTGGCCCGAGCACCACCTCCATGGTGGGAGAGTCCGGCCTCCCACTCAGGCCCCTAAACCAGAGATCCTGGTGCCATGGGAACAAGTAGGTCCAACAGGTGGGGGACTAAATCACAGCTTAAAACTTATCTTTATAGAAAAGCTTTTCCTTTTAATTACTGTTTTGTACATTTGTGATAAGTACATTTGGTGTTTTATGTCCCTTTTATTCTGTTTTGCCCCAGTGCACACTATTATTTTAGCTCTTAACATTGTTTTATTTATTGTAACTTTATACTTATTTGTTTTATTCTTATCCACATGCAGCAGTTTTTAACTTTATTTCAATAAATACTATACAAATAAAGTTATTATCATTATTATTATTAATATTATTAATCCTCTGCTGCCTCTTTAGGACAACAAATTAATTCTCTGTTTGAATCGGGCCTGAATCTACTCTAGGTTGCTGGACTATTCCTTTGGCACCTAAATCATTTTTCTTTCACTTCACTTAGTCTAACATACAATTGAATCCAATATATATATACATATAACAATGGTTCTGATTGGACTTCGAAATCCTTGTTTTATTTTGTCATATCGATTTATTCTGTACCAGAGTTACAGTGTAAAAGGGCAACACAACAGCCTTTGACTTTACAGAAACCATTTTATCTTTTTGTAACGTTGTCTTATCAGAAAGTCTTAACGAAACAGTAAGGATGGGCTTGTAAGTAGCCGGTCAGGGTGAGTCAGGCCCGGCTCAGGGATATTTACAGTGAGCACATCCTTAGAAAGGCCAAGGCCGTCCTACACTGTCCTGAACAGCAGTACCCAAAGACCTGCCTGCAGGCAGCTGCAACAGTGTGAGAACAAGAAGTCCGAAGGTCGTCTTACTGTATTAATAGCCATCAATACACTTATCAGGGAATAGTTGTATGCAGATTACCATGATATTTTCATTTTATACTGTCTCTGTTTGTCTCATAGATGTTTGTTTGTGTTTCCTTATGTCTTACAGTTTTGCAGTTTTGCAGCAGCAGTACAAACGTTCTCATTGTCCTCTCAGTGCACTGTTTAAAAACTCAAATAAAATTTCCCTTCATTGCACAATAAAGGTTGACGTTATGGCCAAATATTGGACCCTGGCTATAGCAAGATGGAAAAACAGCTTGATTTTTGTCGTTAAAAGGAGAAAATTCCACCTCAAACATCTGATCTGACATTATCGGTGGATTACTGAATGATTTAAAGAGTGTTAACCAGTTATCTATATGTACAGCATATGATCAGTAACGTACATTACATTAGTACGTCGGCCCTTCTCGAAATGGGTTGTCTGACTGATGCTGACTCAAATATAATCCTATAATGTGTGATGACAGCAATCCTCCTCACATAGCTAAACTGAACTCACCTTCCCTGCTGCTAATCCTCCATGTAAAGGAGAGAGACAGGTGAGGCTGATCAATACACTCAGGTGACCAAAAGTTTGGTCGGTTTCAGTAAATTGTTTGGGAGATATTGTTTTTCTGTTTCCTGTGTGGCTTAATAATTTATCATTTATTATTTGATATAGCTTGGATCAATATCACTAATGAGTCAGGTATCATCTTCCGGTCGCTATCTATGAGAGGGAGCACAGTGTGCTCTAAAAGGTACAACGGAAAGTACACGAGGATCAATAAGATTATGGCTCTATAAGCTGTCTTCCTGCTCTTTGTTCCTCCTTCTCCTATTGTGCACACCGAAATTTAAATGATATGGATCCAACAACAATCTTAGGATTTCCCGAAACTTCGAAAGTCGAGGTAGGATGGGAGGCCTTAAAACAGCATTTGGGCTGTCAGTAAACCAAAAAACATTTAAATAAAACACTTAATTTCTGGCAGATTTCTTCCTAAAAATGAGAAATTGGTTTGCAAAACCACAACATTAAAATAAATAACTGAATTATGCAAATACATTCATGTCCATTTTATCACTAGTTTGTACTTTCTGAAGTTGTGATCAGATGGGAATTTCAAGGCTGACAGATGTCAACCCAATCACCAGAAAATATGTTTGTATTTTAAATTTCTGCAAACCACAGATTTGTTACATTTGTAATTACTTTTTGTAATGGATACAATGAAACATAAAGTTTCTCAGCATTGCTGACGTGAAGGTGTGGTTAGGTTTGGGCACAAAAGTCATCTTATGGATAGGAACGATTATGTTGTGGCTTAAAACACCCATGTTTGGGGGCACAAAATTTTGCAAAACTGGAATATAAACACTTTTTTTGCGTTTATAGGTCACATAGGCTGTGTGCTAGTTAGTAGGAACTAGCTCCTTTTGGCATGTTGCAGCAGGCGCTTTAAGAGGTGTTATTGCATCACATAACTCTTCAAAAGTTAAGGGGATCGTGCAGAAGTTCTGAATCCACAATTCCCCTCTGAAATCGTGGACTATCACCTCCCAGAAATCACTCATACATGGCCACTCCCACGTATAAGGGGCTTGCCTTTCCATTATCGCTCTCATAACATGCCTATGTTGCCTTCGATCGTAAATAATGGCGGCTAGAAATAAACCTCCTAATGTTTTCAACATCTATCGACATGCTTTTTGGAATGTTATCATGAGAGGCAAAGTTGCATATCATCGCAAAAGAAGTCGCAAAACATTGTTCAATGGAAACGCAGTCATCTTGCAATTGTGTTTTATTGACATTTGGAAAATATTGCTCTAGTTTTGCACAAATCTGTAATGGTAACCAGTTTTCTGTCTGTAATATCACATTTTAATCCCCATCTTCCTCTCTGTTGGTCTGATAGGTACAGCATTGTGTCAGACATTTTACCAGAAGATGCTCGCCAGAAGATCTCTAGCTTAGGACTCCATAACGGCCACAATTCCCGCGACTCCCGGCTGCACTCACCCTGCGACGCGGAGACAGAAGACAGTAGGAGGAGGTCGGGAGCCTCTGCTGCCGCACCCGGCACAAGGGGACACGGAGGGATGAACAACTACAACGGGAAGATTCTGACAAGGGGCTCCAACCAAGTGCGGAGCCGGTTTGTAAAGAAAAATGGGCAATGTAACGTTCTGTTCACCAACATGGATGAAAAGAGGCAGCGCTACCTAGCTGACATCTTCACCACATGCGTGGACATTCGCTGGAGATACCTGCTGCTTATATTCTGCGCCAGCTTCATGATCTCGTGGCTTTTCTTTGGTATTATTTTTTACACTGTCTCCCTGGCACATGGGGACTTTGAGGAGCAGCCGGCGGTGAAGGGTGATGGGTTGGCGGTGGCGGGGCTGCATGGACCAAACTCTGGACACACATATGGAGGGCAGACACAAAGGATGCCCTGCATACTTCACGTCCAAGGTTTTGTCGGGGCGCTCCTGTTCTCCATGGAGACTCAGACTACCATTGGTTATGGCTGGCGATGCGTCACAGAGGAGTGTCCTATCGCTGTATTAACAGTCGTCATCCAGTCTATCGTCGGCTGCATCATTGACTCTTTCATGATCGGCACCATTATGGCCAAAATGGCACGGCCAAAGAAGAGAAACCAGACTCTCATGTTCTCCAAAAATGCTGTCATCGCCCTGCGTGATGGCAAGCTGTGCCTCATGTGGAGGGTGGGAAACCTGCGGAAGAGCCACATCGTGGAGGCTCATGTCCGCGCCCAGCTCATCCGCTCATATGTCACAGCTGAGGGCGAGTTCATCCCGTTGGAGCAGATGGACCTGAATGTGGGCTATGACGAGGGCACAGACAGACTGTTTCTTGTATCCCCGCTGGTTATAATCCACGAGATAGATAAAGATAGCCCCTTGTATACTTTAAGCCGAGCCGATCTGGAGGCTGATGACTTTGAGATTGTTGTAATCTTGGAGGGGATGGTGGAGGCCACGGCCATGACCACCCAGTTCCGTAGCTCCTACCTTGCCAGAGAGGTCTTCTGGGGTCACAGGTTTGAACCTGTGATCTACGAGGACCGGGACTGCTACAAGGTGGACTACGCTCGCTTCCACAAGACCTACGAGGTGCCGTCAACGCCCCACCTCAGCGCCAAAGAGCTCGATGAGGCAACAAGCCGGGCCTCTTCGGCTGCTTCTCCCGTCTCTGCGTATAGAACCACACAAGACTTGATCCCCAGGTCGCTGAGCGCCTTTTGTTACGAGAACGAGGTGGCGTTGAGCTGTGGGGAGGAAGAGGAGGACATCTTCGACTCCCAGATTGTGAAAAAGGAGAGGGCAGAGGAGAGGAGGACTTCGGTTTCTGTAGACTTTCAAAATATGTTCCAGGAGACTGCGACTGTGACGTCAGGCAGTCATAGTGTCATGTGTGTTCTGGACATGGACAATAACCAGATGGAGTTTGATATCCTGCAGACTGCCATCCCTCTCGATCCAGTGACGTATAAGAGTGAGCAAGAGATTTAAAGATTGACGTGAAGATGGACTGCTTGTGTTAAACTTTGGATTGCATGTACAGAAACCCTGTTTGCCTTGCTGGTGTTGTTTTACTTTATACGTGTTTGTTTTTTCTTCTCATTGAGATTAGAAATAACAGATTGCACACATTCCTCAGTAACTTTTGGCACATGCAACTGCACTCCTTCAAGAGCCATAATGATCAACCAGACTGATTCTGCAGGAGGACAAAGAATCGCTGACAAAGCGCTGACAGGCTTTTATTATGATTTCATAACCAAAGGAGAGCACACTGGCAGTTTAAGTACAGAAACTTGAGTCATGTTTTAGACAGTATGGACATTTTGCATAGTTTAAAATATTATTTTCGCGTGAGATTTTATGAAAGCAATAGCAATTTTGATGTAATTCTCTTCTTTTTTGAAGAGGACTGAGTTTGCACTGTTTTATCAATAAGCTGTCAGTTTATGCTTGATAATCTCCATGTTGTCCATGGGCATCCTGCCTGTATTGGTTCCATGCAAATTCAGGGATTTGCACTATTGTGAGATTGCCTGTTTTGTTAAAGGTCCAGTGTGTAAGATGTCAAGGAATTTAGTGGCATCTGCTGGTGAGGTTTGCAGATTGCAACCAGCTGAAACTTCTCCTGATTAGAATTCCTTCATTGTTCAGGAGGTTTTTACCAGGAGCCGAATTATCCACAAAAGTTTATTCTTCTCCAAAGTAAACAAACTAGGTGAATAATATTGGTGAAATACTGAACAAAGCAGTTTCACATTACAAATCAATGTTTTTCCAATGCTATTTGGTATGTTGGAAACAGGCAGCTCACCAGCACCTGTTCATGTGTACTTACCTTATTTCTCTGATCAATTAAGTTCCAGACATTCAGGAGTTTTTCACCAGGAGCTGAATTGTCCGCAGAGGTCTCTTCCTGTATAAAACCAACAGACCAGGTGATTAAAAACACTTAATATAGCTGTTTCATGTTACAGATCAGTGTTTTTTGGTGCTGCCTGTCAGAAAACGGGTTCTAACTACAGTGACAGTTGTGAAAATGTGAAAATGCAAATGACATTATCTAGAGCCAATGTTTACTTTGTCCATTCAGTGCAACTGTAGAAACATGGCAGTGAACATGGCAATAATTAAGGACCCACTCCTAGTGTAAATATAGTTATTATGTTATATTCAATGTCTGCCAATATATTCCCATAAATCCTACACATTGGACCTTTAAATATTTCCCTGTATATCATAAAATAACTCCTTTATTTATATACATTAGTCATGTTGGTTTTGCTGTGCAGCGTGCTCCCAAAACCATTCCAAGTGCAATCACTAAGTGTAGCAGGGGGGACTATTTTTTCTGAGTTTGACTCAGTTTGAATTGATTGAATTTAGGAAAACAGCACTGCATTTTAACATATATGTTAAAAATAGTTTTTCTTCTAAAAGTTTAAGAGAATATCCTAAAAACAAAACTGAAATTTTAAATCTGTAATAGCCATTAGATTAGATACTAAAATGAGTCTATTACTAATTAATTAATTAATTAATGAGTGATATTGACATAAAACAAATTAGTCCTTTTGCTTTGTTATGGATCACTTTAACACTTATTTCTTGGTTTGTTTCTTGCGGAGGCTCCAGCCAGTGATAACAGGAACAATACTGAGAGGTGGCTTTAATTCATGTTTGTGCTGTTTGTTTTTCGCCAAAGATTCTGGAGTTGGAAAGTAAAACACAGAGCGCCTCTGATTTATGATTTGGAAACTGCATGCAGCTTAAGTGTACCAATTGTCTTTGAAATCAGAAATATGTGAAACCACTGAGAAGTACAACAGGAAAAAAAAGGGATGGACTCGAGGCTGAGGAGTACGGTGTCTGGAAATGTGCAATAAGTAACTGGAATGGGATAGTGGGAATAAAGTCTAACTTTATCTAATGTAAGTTGTAGTAAAGTAAGATGTTACGATGGTTGTAAAATACATGACAAAAAGTTTAGCAACTTTTTCCATCTGGCACTTCAACCAAAATGACACCAACAAATATTTAAATACCATTTTGCCATGAGTGGACAGCAAACATCAGGATGTGAATGTATTTTTTTCCCTTTTACCAACAGAGCTGTCAGAACAGTCTACTTGTTGCATCTGGTAATACTGCAGCTCTTATTCTTGACTTTATTTGTTTTTTTTGTTGTTGTTTTATTTATTTATTTATTTTTTGCTGCTTGTTATATTGCTTGGTGTGCATTTTTCTGTCAATATAGCTGTGAGAGTCTGACTGCAGAAAGAAGTTCTCATTACAAAACTTGCAAAGTATTCAAGAACATAAAGAATTTGTCAAAATATAAATAATTATTGTCAAACATACACTGCCAGCCAGACAAAAAAAGCATGATATTACATTTCAAAGCAATGCATTCATAAATGTGTTAGAAATAACTGCTATCAGTGCATGTAGGCTTAAATGTAACTTTTTAGTAACCCAATTGAATCTAATTAGGCCCCTGTAACAAACAGCTGCAATGTGTTATCAAACCCATCGCCAGAATAAATGTTGCCGTTTCCTACAAACCAAAGATATGTGACATTGGTATATGTGTGGTAAATTTATATGTATCAGTGTAGTGGATATGTTCAAATTTCCTGTTTCAATTTTACGATGTGACAATAACGTGGTTAATGTGTGGTTAAGTTCAAGCAAAAACAAAAAAAAAACATAGTTAGGTTTAGG
>NW_024630699.1:0-3529 GCF_008729295.1 Plectropomus leopardus
GTAAGCACATGCAGCCCCAGCGCCTTTCAAGCCCTGCTAGGCATGGACATGGTGATTCTGACAGGCTTTTAGCAGAGCAACCTCCAGGCTAGAGGATTGTCTGCAGCAGTGGGATATCTCCCCCCTCCTCCCCTCTCTCTTTGCTCATCCTCACACTTTTTGTCCACCCCCACTCTCTCTTTTATCTCACACTCTCCTCTCCTCAGTCCGTCCTTCACTGCCTCCTCTCGGTCATCTACATTTTGTCCAATCTTAGTTGTGTTCATGTCTTCTCCGGGTCAACGGGTCAAACGGAGAGAGTGACAGGGAGACACAGACGGACGGACAGACAGTGTGGAAGCTGCCTTCCCACTGGTGTATTAGTTCATTAGCAGGCAGACATGCCAGTAACAGCAGCTCCTCTCACAGCTAATAGAGGGCATACATCGCTCGCTACTAGCTCATTATGGCAGCTCGCCCTCCTTCTCGCTCGCATTCACTTGCTCTCTCTGTGTCTCTCCTTTCACCGTCTCCGAGCTTAGTCAGACGGTGTAGGATCGGCTTGTTAAGATGAGGCTGTCTGTGTCTGTGTGTGTGTGTGTGTGTGTGTGTGTGTGTGTGTGTGTGTGTGCAAAATACCCATCCATATGTGTCCTTGAGTGTGACTGTGCTTGGGAAGGATTTACCAGTTATTCCCCCTAATGATGAAAAGAGTCGGATAGCTCCAACAAGGCCATGCCAAAGCCGACTTAAACTAGAATAAAAATGTTAAATAAAGTCTAAGATTCAGGAGCTCTAAGGTTAGGTCTATGAAATATGATTTAACTTCTTAATTACATTCTTATGAGTTACTCTTCATGTGTAAAAGGAAGATTCTTTCAAATTTAAGTTATTCAATTTTTTTCTATATAATTACACGTGCATAGGCATGAGCAGAAAGAATTAATAACACCAAACCAAACCCATCTTTAAAAGCTCTTACAATGTAAGAGAAAGTAAAGAAATGTAACTACACCCAAGTCATCAATGGTCAGTTTGTTTATTTGTTTTCATTGTCTTTTGTTAGTTTTTTTTTCTTGTTTTTTTTCCTCATTAAAAAAAAAAAAATCATCCAATATCCAATCCAGTATCATTGCTTTGTTGACTTTGTGGTGCCATCGCAGGGCAGTACAATATACAAGAAAAACAAATCATGACGAAAAAACACAATACGCATAAAAATACAAAAATTATGAATTAAATACAGACCTAGTGCATAGAGGTTACACCAGCGCCTGTCTAAACAGGTGTGTCTGTCGCTGGCTTTTAAAAGAAACCAGAGTCAGCAGACCATAAGGATGCAGGCAGAGCACTCCATAATTTAAGGTGCTACAGCCTCAAACGCTCGATCAATCTGGGTCTTAAGGCAGGTGAGAGGGACAGACAGCAAATTTTGCATTTTTGACATGAGAGGGCCACGTTACACTGTGTTATTTTAGGGTTCAAGAGATTGGTGATGTGTCTGTTTAATATAAGTGTAAGGAGCTACGTTAATGAATGTGTGTTGCTGTAGGTACTGGTGACACAATAAAAATACAATCCTGAAAGTCTGATTGCCATGTAAACAGTAAAAGTATAGCATTCTTATTAGATAGTGATCTACCAGTTTGGATGGCCAAAGTAGTGCATTGCGTGGTGGAAAATGTTCAGGTAGAGGCATCACTCAACTGAATGTGTATGCTGTGATTTTTCATACAGTGCTAACTGTCATTATGAATGTGGTCAGTACCTGCCCACGCTTAATTTAGGTACCTGAAGATCACTGTTTTTTTGATACTGCTATAACACAAAGAGGAAAGGATATCGGTTCATGCACCTCATTTTGAACCATTCTGAGCATTTTGACCAAGAAAAAATTGGTTTGGACTTCGAAAAGTTGGTTTCCAGCTAAAACCAAAAACACAAGTTTTCCTCAACCTGAAGGGCTAAATGTGACAACACCATATTCTACATGATCGTAAAGAGGGGAATGGAGAGGACAAAAATGAACAAGTCACATGAGAAATCGTCAGAAAAAAGAAGCTCAAGTGGTCTCACTAATAGTTGCGCCATGCTTGTTTGTTGTTGTTTTTCTAAAAAAAATACTATTATTATTATTTTTTGTCATTTTTTTTCCTTTATTTGACAGGACAGAGAGAGAGGTGTATGGCGTGTATAATAACAGAACAAAAGCATGCAGGTAATCCATGCAGTCTACCATCTTGCTACCACTGTTTACTTCTGTTGTGCAAAAGTCATCCATGATTTCAATGGTTCCACTCAAAATTGGTGGAAACTACCAGAGCTAATATAGAATGAGCGCTTTAGTGTATGTATACTGCACTGCATTGAACATTGATGTTTGTCTCCTCCTTCATCTGCTACACTGCTCCAAGGCCTCTTCTCTCTGAAGGTTCAGTCCTTCTTTTTTTATTTAGTCCACTGCAAGGCGGACTGCTTGAGCTCCAAGGATGCAAAGCGTTCTGTATTGAACACAGGCTGTAGTGAAGTATTTGTTAGCCTCTTCTACTCTACCCTGTTGGTTTTAGATGATTTTAAAATGGAGGCAAACTAGCAAAAAACAGTGAATTATTAGATTTCTGTGTGCATTTTTCACTGACAAAGTTTAGTTCATAAGCAGGCATACAGAGGAGAAACACTTGTTATTTTACCTAAAATTAGAGCACATGTTAATGTAATCATAACATGCTGTACATGCAGCTAACAAAGCTAAATTTACCATCAACACAGCCTTCAGAGGGCTTTTTCAAGGATCCCTTCACTGCTGTCATTATACTACATTGATCGTTGGCTGCTTTAAAAATTGTTTACTTCTTAAGATTAAACATAAAGTTACTGCAGGTCTTAAAGTTTTTATTTTTCACTGGTTCACAAAACTTTAACATCATATTAGCTTTAAGATTTAGTGAGCAAGAACATAGACAGTGAGGAAAGGAGCACTGTTTGTGTTCCTTTAGAGAGAAGAGTCGATAGACTTGTGCTGTTTAATTGATGGGACTCAGAAAGTGTTCTCCATCATGGGAAATCTAACATTCATACCAAAAAATAAAAAGATAGGTTGCTAAATTAGATATTTCCAACTGAATCCATTTTACAAGCTGCCCGCCCTGAATCTGTTGTACAAGTAACCCTGCAGGATTTTTTTTCAAATAATTGCTCCTATAGGACTAGAACTGACATAGTGAAGCGAACTTGGGACTTGTGCATCTGTCAGTGAACTGGTTTCCGGGTCCACTCTGCTTTTCTTGTCAGTTGCTTGATGTCTGGTTCAGCTCAGAGTCTGTGATAAGAGCTGAAAGCAGAGACTACCTGTAAATGTCACCGGATTGATAAAGAGAGAAACGTTTATCGGCTGCTGTGTTAGTGTGTGCCTGCGTGTGTGTGTGTGTGTGGGTATGTATAAGTGACAGAAAGAAATTTGTATTGCTAGTTTTGTGTGTGTTCCTGTGTGTCAGATAAAGTCAGTGAAGTTTATTGAGGTCAAACAGACCATTTCCTCGCCTCAGATCTG
>NW_024630700.1:0-5125 GCF_008729295.1 Plectropomus leopardus
AATTATAATAATAATAATTTCCTTTAAAGTTTTCCCTATCTTTTTAAAAATCGTTCTCTAAATCTACAAATTTTTTGCAATTTTAAAAGGTCATCTTACGTCATCTTTGTGTTTCAGGCTGCGGCGACGTGGCCGAGGCTTTCCGCCTGCAGGAGATCGACGGGCAGGCTCTGCTGCTGCTGACCGAGGACCACCTGATGACCAGCATGAACATCAAACTGGGACCGGCTCTTAAAATCTGCGCTCACATCAACGCACTGAAAAACCAATGAGAGAGAAAAAGAGAAAAATCAGACTGATGCCGAGGAAAAAAAAGGGGGCGTGAAAAGTGACTACAAAGATGCTGGAAAACAGGAATAGAAGACGTCCGAGGAGAAAAAAGACGGAGTTTTTTAACGACAAACAAAAGCTGACACCAAGGATGACAGAAAAAAGTCACAAAAAGAGATTTCATGGTAATTTATGAGATTATAAATCGAGGTGTGGCCTTAGGAGACAGGAACAGAAGCGTGAAGAGTCCAGAGGAAATTTCATCCGTTTTGGGCCCTCGGACTGTAGCAGGAGAGCGGGGGGATTTTTGTAACTTTGTGTACATTTTACATGCCGCTGGAGAGTGTACATTTGAGCTATTTCATGAAGGATTTTGAACATTTAATATATAAAATTTGTCTATTTAGTTTTTTTAGAACGTGACGTCAACGACAAATCTATCCAGTAGCTAACATAACCGGTGTGTGTAAAAAAAAAAAAAATAATACGTAGACTTTGTAAGTGATTAATGAAAGTTTAATGTTTTATATCACTATATTCTGGACAAAAACATGTCTGTGGATTAAAAAAAAAGGAGTCACTATCAGGGTAGAGACTGGTGTCTTTAATCGTCACATTTTTATGGTATCATGCTTGAAATTATTTAATAAATGAATAATTAATCAAAGCGGTTGTTTTATGTTATTGTTTGAAATGAGAAGGCGTTTTTACACCAGCAGGTGGCAGTGAAGCAGGTGAGCGATGCACTAAAATAAGCTGATCTTAAAAAACATGGAAACCAAGTATTTTTATATGTCTTAAAAAAGCTAGGGCGAAACTATATTCACTGCTATCTATGATAAGTAAATATTTAAATAATGTCCAAAATTATTAGATTTTAAGGACTTTTTCCAAGTTATTACCTTTATGATTTTTTTTTTACTTATTTTTGCATCATTTCTCTTTTTATTGCTGTATTTACTTAATTTAGTGAATTTGTTGCAACTTAAAAATGTCAAGTGAAATTAATTTGTTTTTTGGCAATTTTAGTAAACCAAGTTATTCTGACTCAACTTGATCAAGAGGATTTATTCAGTGATGAAAGCTGCCATTTCTGTTTACTTAATTAATTTTTTAGGAAAAATACAAATATGATTGACTAGTTTGCAAAGAGCAATATACAAATATATAGCACAGTAAACTTGGTTTACTGAAGTTGCTAAAACTTAAAAATATTGATTTGATTAAAGTTGTCATTTTTTGCCTCAACAACCTCGCAAAATTAAATAAACTTAAATGTACTTAACATGTAATTAACACTAAGATATGAAGTTAACATAAATTAAGACTAATAATGATAATTACTTTTTCAAGGGAATCGGTTTCCTGGAATTTTTTTTAACATAAAATCAGTTTTTCAGGTTTTACAGTGTATATGAGGGGAAATCTGTGTTTTATAAAATAAACTGATTTGAATTCATGTCACAAAGTTCCTTCCGGAGATCCAAAACCTCAAATTTGTGCCAAATATTCCAGGTCAGTCTGTGTCTGATGCTTCTCTCCTGGATTTGTGTTTTTCTTACCGTCTCTCAGTATCTGGTTTGGGTTAGGAGCTCACATGCGCTCCGATTGGCTCAAAGGAGTGAGGGGTATGTGTTCACCACACCCTGTAATAAATCTTATTCGAGGCATTTTTCTGCGGATCAGCCCGGAGCGCGTTAACGGGACGCCGCAGGATTACTTTTTCATTTCTACTTTTTAACTCGGATTCTTATATGAAATATAATTTTTTTAACAATATCGTAATTGTTGCAAGTGAGGACTGCGGAGATCTTTCGGAAGACTACACTTTTCATCTTTTATAAATTGAGAAGAAAAGGAACTTTTGAACCCTTTTCCAAACGAGTTTTTTAGTTTCTGGAACAATAAACACGACTTTTAAAAAAATCATACAAGTGAAAACAGAAAAAGAAAAATATTAAAACTGTAAACTGTAATCCCACTTTAAAAAAAAGTGATTTTTTTCCGCGCGTAAATACGCACGGCTCCATGGCGCTCATGTGCAGGCAGGTCACCGGCAGCGCGGCCAGCTGTGCGGGCTGGGTCGGGATCATCGTCGCCACGGCCACTAACGACTGGGTCCGGACCTGCGACTACACCGTGGCCACCTGCGTCCGCATGGACGAGCTGGGCTCCCGGGGCCTGTGGGCGGAGTGCGTCATCTCTCCGGCGCTGTATCACTGCGTGGCCCTCAACCAGATCCTCACCCTGCCCGGTAAGAGAGCGAGACACAGACAGAAGCGTGACCGGGGGATAAAATATTATTTCACATTCATAAATGACTGTATTACTTAAAAAAATAAAATAAAAATAAATTAGGAAAACATATCTTCAGGGGGAAATACATGTATTGCTAATTATGATATACATATTTTAAATTATGTTGCAGAATTATAATTTTAAGCACTTTCCCTGGGCTTCTTATTTGTAATGTTTTCTTTTCTTTTCTTTTTTTTTTTTTTTTAGAAAATCTGGTTTTATTTTCATTTTAATTGTATGTTTTGGATTATGTCTTCTTTGGTTGCTCATTGCCATGTTTCTGAAAGAAATCGAGGCATTTTGTTAAAGTTTCAAAGAGTTTAAATGTAAGATATGGCCCCACAACTAACAGAAAATTAGTAAAAAAAAAAAAAAAAAAAAAAAAAAAAAGAAATTTAGAAGAAAAAATTGAATTAAAAATAAAAATAAGTAAATTAACTAAAAATAAGCAAATAATTTACTTAAAAAATAAAAACAAACAAGAAAATGACCTGAAAAAAATGATTACTAACACACATGTATATATTTTTGTTATGTAACTTTACATATACAGTTATAAATATCGTTGTCTGGACAATATCCCCTTTTTTTGATAATTTACTGATACTCACCCCCCTCTTTGAAAATCCATTTACAGGTTAATTTTTAAAAACTAATTTCTTACAATACCAGGTCGGTTATTACCAAAAAATTTCAATCTAACACACGTTTCAGTTATAAAGAACACACACACACACTGTCTCTCTCTCTTTCAGCTTACGTGCAGGTGTCTCGTGCCCTGATGATCTGCGCATGTCTGCTGGGGCTCCCCGCCATGCTGCTCGTGCTCATGTCGATGCCGTGCGTGCGGCTGCAGAACGACAACTCCGCCATCAAACAGCGCCGCGCCCGCGTGGGAGGCGTCCTCTTCATCCTCATGGGTGAGAGGAGACCCCCCTCCACACACACACACACACACAAATACAAAAAGACATGGCATATAACATATTCAATCAATTATAGTTTATGCAAGTCCTGTCTTTTGGACCCATTGATGCTGTGCTTCAGAAATACAGATTTAATTAATTTAATTCAAATACAGAATTTCAGGCGATTCAGAAAAAACATGTTTTGCAAAACTGCAGTGGAAACACTTTTTAGTCTTTTCTAGGTCACATGATGCTGTGTCTATGTGCTCGTCAGTATGAACTGGCTCCCTCATGATGCAGCAGGAGCTACAAGAGCTGTTATAGCATCACATAACTCTGAGAAAGTTTTAAATCCACAATTCCTCTGTGAAATCGTGGACTACATCTCCCAGAAAACCCTCATACATGGCCGCTCCCACGTATAAGGGACGTGCCTTTCCATCACGGTTCCATAACACACCTATGTGGCCTTGGATTTGGAAATAATGACGGCTAGTTTGGTGGCTGCAATAGAAATAAAGCTGCTAATGTTTTGAACATCCATCGCCATGGTTACTGGGATGTTATCAGTTTGCCCAAATCTGTACTGGAAACCTGCCTTGTGACAGATTGAAACTTTAGTACAAAGTGCTAAACAGCACGCTCACTGTCTGTTTTTGCTTGCGAGACTGTTTCTCTTGACGTGCCGCAGCTGAGATGCGCCTGAGCAGCACCGCTCCTGCAGGCAGCAGGTCCTGGGTGTGATTTTAGGATGTTGAGTATTCGGGTCTTTCCCAGCTGTTGCAGCAGGGAGGATGGGTGCAAAGGAGGGTCAGGGTCTGTCAGACTGGGCCTCATCCTGACCGGGTTCCTCTGCCAGACCGGCGTCCTTCCTGTGAGACATGACAGGTACTTTCCCGCAGCAGCCTCAGGGACGGACAGCCACATGGACACCAAACAGAAACTGCTTTAGACAGTGAATCCAGATAAAACTTCAGGCCAAAGAAAGTTTACGTGACGTCTCTTCTATAACGTGTCTGTCTTCATAAATGTCTTCCCGTCTCTTCCAGCTGTGTGTGGCATCATATCGACCGTCTGGTTCCCCATCGGCGCTCACCAAGCGGAGGGTCTCATGTCGTTCGGCTTCTCTCTGTACGCCGGCTGGGTGGGCTCCGCTCTCTGTCTCCTGGGCGGCGTCATCATCTTGTGTTGCCACGGCGCCGACCCCGGCACCCCGCGAAGAGACAACAGCTTCTACTACTCCAGGCAGGGGGGCACCGCCACGCCGCTCGACCCCCCCGCCAACCACGCCAAGAGCGCACGGGTGTGAGGAGGACGGAGCCCGTGTTTTATGTGCAGTTTTTACATTTAGCTTAATCTCATAGGTGGAGTTTTTGTCTTTTAGCAAAAGTTGTTTTTTTATATGTTGATGAGCTTCTGCTTTTTTAGAACTTTAGACTTTAAGACGACGAGAGAAACGTTTTTTGCTTTAAGTTATCATTACAAAGTAAGTTTTGATCGCACAATAATGACTTCAGAATAACGACAACATCTGATTGGTGCCCTTTAAGGCTCGCTTTCACTACGCAGCTGAAACCAACTCAACCAGCTACCAGCCCAAGCTGGTTTGAGATGGTCCTGACACAGTTCTTGCTGGTCTTTGATGGTTT
>NW_024630701.1:0-2287 GCF_008729295.1 Plectropomus leopardus
TTTGCTTGGGGTTCAAAGGTTTAAATACTTGTAAAAGGCATCTGAAAGCAACACAAGGAAAGTGATGTCACTCCCGGCGCAAAAAATAACAGGATGGTGATGGCTGAACTGCCAAATTTGAGGCTTCAAAATGTGGTTCAACAAACAAGTTGATGGCATTATGGTAGCTACATCCATTATTTATATAATCTATGATTTTCACGTGGGGGTTTATGGGAATAGACAGCCTGTTCTCATTCTGAAGTCACCAAATATGACCAATTTTGAAGTGATTTCAGAGAAAGATCCAGATGCCAAAAGTCACCTTTCGCAAGTGTTTTATAGGGTGCCGAATGAGATGTTTTTTTTTCTATACCTAACCATGTACCTCTTTTTACCTAAACTAACCATCTGTGCCTCTGTGGCTTTATCCTAAGTATGTACTTTTGTTGTTATCCCAGGGTTGGTTGCCATGTTGCCTAAATATAACCACATGCATCCAGCATGTGGTTTTGTTGACATCACAGTGGCGACATCCTGAAAAGTCAACAGCAGAAGCAGAAGGATACTTAGAGCGTAATATGTAGACACGGAAGTCCACTGCAAAGCGACAACATATGACTAGCTGGGATGAGAATGTGTTGGAATTGATTCACTCTTGGAGCCAGCTTCAAGTGGCTGTTAGAGGAACTGCAGTTATAAGCACTTAAACAGAGCATTCATTTTTCAGTCTTTTAGGTCACTTCCTGAAGACAGCCTTTGAAACATTAGCTCTCACATCTGTTTGGCTCAGTAAACAGCTACCTCTGCATCCTCACACAACCTCTAAGTCTTATAAAACTGTCTGCAATGATGCATTATCTTAATATTTTCTTTTTTTAAATAATTTAATAATTGTTTTGATCTTCCTCAGTAGTTTTTGCCTCTTTTATGATGTTCTATTTTTTGCTGTTTCAGCAAGTCCTGCAGGTGGTCATAAATAAAGCAAAATCTAATCATTTAATCGAATCCCTTTTTTTTCTATCTTGATGCAGGCTGGAGGTTTGTAAAAGACGAAACAACTGCAAGAGGGCTAGAAAATAATTATTTAAAGTCTGCTATAAAAAACTCCAAGCAATGAATTTCTTCCAAGTAAATATGGAAATCTGTGAATAGGTTGTGAGTGAGGAGCACTGATTGGAGAAAAGCAGGATTGCATGCTCAAAGAATGAGAAAAAAAAAAAACATATGACAGAATGAGAACGAGAAATATTTGTCTTTATAGATCCCCCCCCCCCCCCCCCCCCCCCCCCCCATTTCATATTTATTTTTCCCCCAAAACTGTATAGTGTCAATCACAGCTCGAACAAACAATCACATAACTTCAGCCTGAGTTTAGAGGGCATTTCACCCATAATTTCCCCTGGGAATCAGAGAGCATCATTCTGTTGTTACAATGCTTTTAGCTCATCTCATCATGTTTCTCTGTCTACTTTCATTTGATATACTGTTTACTATTTCAACCCATTTGCGAGTCATTATTCTAGGTAATGCCTGCCTCACAGCTCCCATTAACTCCAAGCTGCTTCTAAAGTGCATGAAAAATACCCTGGAGAGGTTTTGGCTAAATGTATGCACGCTTTTATTCCACCTTCACAATCTCTTGCTACTGCTGTTAAATAACTTTCACATCAGACTGGAAGTGGAAAGGTGGTGACATAGAGAGAGGAGGTTAGCAGCAGCGAAGATCAGCCTGTAAAACGACAAAAAACTCAATTTCATGGCCAAATATTGACACAGGAGCAACAATAATGCAACCTTCTGTGATCTCAGCAGCACATTTGACAATTTACCAACATGCACAACATGCACACTGCAAGCAAATCAGTGGTGCATTATGCAAAAGAGTGTGGGGGAACAATTGATTCTTGAATCAGGCACAGGTGTGTTTCCTCACTACTAATCCCAGAGGTGCACACATTTGCTGTGATCATGTTTACACTGAGATAAAGGTGCTATTTCAGCAAGAGGCAGCAGAGGGCACACAGCTCAAATCTTTGAAAATGACTGGTGTCTTTTGGAAGAAAATGGGTGACAAAAGCTACAGTAAGAGAAAAAAGTCAGATTATATTAAGTCTTTTTTTACCCCCAGTTGCTGTGAAATGAGGCAGAAATTAACCTGAGCAAATTGGTTTGATTAATTTCAAAAACATGGGGAGAAGGCAATGAGCATCTTAACAAAATGACCAAAACTAAAAAAAAAAAAAAAAAAGAAAAAAAGTACAAGAACATTACCTGAAATTAAACCAAAAAAGTAAAAAGAAAAGAC
>NW_024630702.1:0-4791 GCF_008729295.1 Plectropomus leopardus
GCTACATCAGCAGTGAGCATGTGCTTTGGCTGTTATTTGTTCTCAGTGACTTCCTGTAATGCGATCATAAAAGAATATGTGCATGCAAGTGAGGTATATACTTTACGAATGTGTGCATGCAAGTAATTAGCATTAGCAGATGCAATTTGTAAGAAACGCAATGCTGCCCTGATTGCATTTTCACCACCATCACCAGGGGACCTTCATATTGAAAGTATGTGCAACTGCCATCTGACTGTATCTGTTTCCCTATATCTGCTCATGGCAACTGAAGCATGATAAAGGTTTATAATGGTTAGGCAACTAAAAGTGCCTGGTTAAGATCAGGGAAAGCCTATGGTGTCAGATGTTGAAAACAAAGTCTACGCTGACTGGAAGCATGCAGTGGGCATTCATGTTTGAATATTTAACCAATACCCCGCCATACCTCAATTTTTCCCCTTGCATCAACTAAGTGTTCTGTAATAGCCTGTATAATACAACAATAGACAATCTCCAGCCTCTGGTGTTGAAGTCCTGTGCTTTGTATACTGTATACCTTGTATACCACCCACCCACCCATCACCTATATCATGTGGACTACAATGGTGTGTTCAAACAGAAAGCAAAGTGCAATTTCACCTGAGGCTGAGTTAACCCTGTTATAGTCCCCCATGTTAAAATGGCCAACTTAACAGCAGAACTAAACATGTTTACAGCCTGTAAAAAAAAAAAGCTCTCAATAGCTATTTTTTTTTAATCTGTAGAGGGAGTTATTTTTTATATAACTCACATGGTTAAATGTTATTAAGGCCTAAAGTTACATGTGATTTATGCATAACAATGACAATTCGGCAATGTATCCCTGGGGAAACCCCAGATTTACAGAGTAATGGCGTAGCTGTAGCTGTGGCTATTTCAGTGTGTTTTCAGTTAGTGGAGGTAACTGTAAGGTTTCGGTCACCTGCAAAAGTCTTGTTTTGCGTTTTGGTATACACACCAAGGAATCAGATGATCAATTATGCCAGTATTGTGTTGTAATGGTTTTAAGGCTGTTTTTTTTTTTTTGCAATAGCATTATCACAGTTAAACATAGCTGTAAATGCACCATGCTAACAAAGCTAGCAGCTAGCGCTAGGGTTCGCGCTACCCTCTCATCCAAATATGGTCACTTCTTGCTCCAAAAAACCGAGATGGAAATTGCCAAAATGCCAAACTCCAGGTTTCAAAATGGGAGTCCACAAAACAACACTTGATGTCAGGGTGGCTACATTGATTATTGAGTCTGGTTTTGTGGCCTTGGATTGGAACCCAGAACTTGGCAGCTAATTTTGATCACTCATGTCTTTAAAGTTGACTTTGTATGTAATCATGTTACCTCTAAAGTTCACCTTGAGCTCTAGCTAAACACAGGCCAAAAATATCACCCCTTGAGGATTAGAATTTGGCTTTATGTCTGTGAATGCACAGTTAGCTAGGTATCTCCAAAATGATTTGGCAAAGACCATCAGTGGCATGTAAACTTATTTTGTAGGAGGAAGTGTTGCAAAAAAGATATGTGTATGTGTACTGTACACGTGTTACCCTGCATGTGTGCCATATGAATCACGTTTGTGAGAGTTAGGAAAGTCTAGACTTGAGCAAAGTCTAGACCAATTTGTGGACTGTGAACACAAAAACGAACACAGTCTGTCATCCACCTAAAATTTACTATGCTGCTCACAGAAGTGCCAGAAGCATGGACTTACAGTGGGAACTTGATACACTGAGACACACACACACACACACACACACACACACACAAACACAGTGTTTGATAGCCTATGTGTGTCAGTGTAATAAATCATGTAAAGCAGGTTGCTGGTTGTTGCTGATGCTACAGTCTCCGTCTGCTCCACATGATTAGGAAGAGGATCATGTGGAGAATCTCCATATGTCTGCTTCACGTTGGGTTTCCAAACCCCTGGGGAGGATGTGTGTATGTGTGTGTTTGGCCGTGAACAAACCAGTAGGTACCCACGCAGCTCGCATGCCTCCTATCTGTGTGTGCCTGCAAGCTCTGTGTGTGTGTGTGTGCGCGTGCCAGTGTGTGTTTTCCTGTGAGCATCCCAGTGTGCATCCATGCACACTGAGGGTCCCTGGTGTATTTCAGTATGCAAGTTCAATGTTTCAGTGTTTGGCGATGGGCTAAATAATGCACAAAGAGACAGTAAGATTGAATGGATGAGTGTACATCTACTGCTGGCTAATTTTCTCTGTGATTTATTACACTCTACTGTCCCAGTCACAGCCAGCTGTGATACATATACACACACTTCCCCACTGAGAATACTGAATACAATGGTAGCAAGGACACAGGTTCTCAATCATAGATGGATCTTCTGTGTGCTGATCCTCACCCTGCATTAACTCTTTCATTCTCATATTTTCCATAGATAAACACACTTATTATTACTCATTAGAACCTACTCGGAGAATGCAGGCCACAAAAACATTTACATCTGGGCTTAAAATGTGTGCAATGTACAATGTGCAATCCATAGAGGTTAATCACCCAGCTTTTAAGTTTATGGAACATTTTTATATCTTTCAGCTCATTGTTTTTTGTTTTAAGGCCCTTAAATTAACTGTCTTTACTGTTTTGGCGTACTTTTACTGCTCTCAGAGTTTTAATTTTTTTTCTGATGTAACACAATTAACAGGCAGAATTACAGGAACAGGATACAAAGTTGTAGCCATGGCTTTTGATAATGCTTTAAATGTGGTTGTTGCTGCAAATAAGTTGCAGATTACAAAAAAGTGGATATTTTTGTGTATCTGTCTGTTCTCAGCCTAATATTTTGTGTGCACATTTATGACTATGCTCAAGGACCTCTCATGGTTGCGGTGATTCACAATTGAAAAACCTGTTGAAAAACCCGCTAAGTTGACTATCTCTTACCATCATTGACTGCTGACTCCTCACTCCTCTTAACCAGCCGGTAAGGGTGGCAAGCTATCAAAAAAAAGCCTGTTACAAAAGCAAAGAGCAAAAGGCATTCCAGCAACTTGTCTGAGCTTTGCCATTTGTAACAGGCTGCATTTTGTGGGTAACGTTGTGGCTCAAAAACTGACATCCATAGAAAAGATCTCTTTTTGAACTGGAGCATCTTCAGATTAGATCTATAACCAATATGTTATGATCTACTAAAGTAAGGTACAATAGTGACCTTTAGTGCCAAATATGCTCCCTGGTGGTGTTTCTCAGATATTGTGATCACAAGAATGAGATGGGCGAACAGATGAAGGAATGCGTGCATACGTATAAAGACAACCTGAAAACATAATGCCTCTTGACCAGGCTGTCGCTGGCGAAGAGGCATAAAAACAAATCAGCAACACAGATGAATGTAGCTTTAAAAGTGAAGTTTGTAAACAGGATTGGGTATTGCACTTCCATGAAGTTGGTTGGCAGTTAGAAAACAAATGATCAGAATCAAAGATATCCTGATTTTCAGTCCTCGATGTGGTTAGTTGTTAGAAATTCCAAAAACACTGGAACCTACATTTCCGAAAGGGCAACTTAATAAAAGTCTTAATTTAGACCCTCCTTAAATGTTCATGTCTTTAAAACTCCACACCATAACTTTTCCAATATTTGTAGGCTAAAACCAGAGCCAAGTCAACCCTGATGTTTTTTTTTCTTCAGAGTTAAGAAAGTTCCTTCCAGACATTTCTACATCTTTTTCACAGGCGAAGTAATATTCCTAATGATAATTTGAACACAATGTGTAAAATTGGTGGAGTGTTCCCATATTATATGAAATTCGCCCTTGAAATTTGTTTGATTTATGTAATAAATGACAGTGAACATAAAGCCAGCATTCACTTTTATCAGAGTTGAGTAGGTCATGCAATGCAGATACAAAAAACTGCAAAACCATGCAACAACAATGGCAGAATCACAGAATATGAACTCTTTTGTTCACTGTGATTGTACTATATTATACAAATTATACAAATTATTAACAAATCATATTAAAACAAATTGTTTATTTCTATGGTGTGTAAGTGGATGCTTTGTTGCCAGATTTCCCCAACATGTCCAAGAATGTGACACATTCATACATTACTAACTTGATTTCTGTGCCGCACTGTACAACTGAATAGGTATATCTGATAACCAACATGGTCCCTAATGTCCCAAATGTCCCTCCACCCTTTGTGGTTCTAGTTAATCTCAGCAGTTTCATTTTTGCACGGATCATGATTTTCTTTTCTTTCAGCATCACTTTCTCAAACATGCTCATCTTTTATATTCCACATACACACTCTCTCCATCTGTTACTCCCTCATTTGTTTGTTTCCCCAAGTCTGCTTGCTGAGCTTAGTCTCCCCTTCCTCCCCTCTGTCTCACATCATTCTTCCCATTCTCTCTTCAGTCTCTCTACCTCCTCCATCGCACTCTTTGTTGCATCGTCATTGTCTGCTCCTAATTCCCTCACCTCCTCTTTGGCTCTCTTTTTCTTTGTCTTTTTTTTGCCTTCTTCTTTTCCGTTTTAGTGGTTTGCCAGGCTTGTGTGCGTCTGTGTTTGTGTGTGTCCGTCACTCTACCACACCACTGCAATTCATCATCATTTTATCTACAGCTCCCTTAATTGGATCCTATCACAGTCCCACCTGACGAGGAGAGAGGAGGGGGGTGGGGAGAAGGAGGCTTACTCACTTACAACACCACATGGATAGGCTCACACGCGCATGCACACCCGCGCACACACACACACACACACACACACACACACACACACACACACACACACACACACACACACA
>NW_024630703.1:0-1962 GCF_008729295.1 Plectropomus leopardus
ATTTTACAGCTAAACAGTACACTGAAATATGTCTCTTAAAACAGTTTCGGTGAAGAATAGGCAACAATTTTTCCAGCTGAATGAGAGTGTATATGTGTTGCGTAGGAGGAGGGAAAACTGTCCCTTTGTATCATTCCTTGTTCAGTCTCTAAATTTGGAGGTTTTTGCAGCTCTGTGAACATGGCACAGGCGGAGCTCTCCATGAGATCTTTTTTTTCTCAGCAGCAGTTTTTGACTTGCGGGGGTGGATAATTGATCTTTTCAGATAAGATAAAGTCAATAAATAAGAGAAGCAGCTACTGAGAGCAAATGCAAACTTTAAGACCCAGCAGAATGAATGTTTAAGTTTCACTTTCAGTGCGCTTGATGTTTCGCTGCTCTGTCTGTGCCCAAAGTACACAGAGAGTGTGATGCAATGAATTACTGTCCGGTATATATATTTCAATAACACTGAATGGTCCGGTGGTCTAATCTATTTGTGGCAGCAGAAGTTTATATTGTGGTGTGCCACCATAAATGCATGAATGTGTGGGAAGCCCGAAGGAAATGCAGTCACAGAATCTTGATCCGTATTTGATCAGCGATGCCTAGTTTGACAGTTTGACCACAGTTCACTGGCAGTGATTGACATGATTGACAGCTGTGTTAGAGACTCCTCGTCTCTGACTGGTTGTTTTCGCTCACATGTGAAAGAGCATAAGAAGCGCTACCAGGCAGTAGAGTATGATTTTAGTGCTGTGTGAGTATAGTGACATTTATATAAATATGAAAAGAAAAAATAAAACAAAATTTTCCAAATGTAGCTTTAGCTAGAAGATGACTAACCCCAGTGCTTTACTGTAACTGCTTTATGTAGCATTTATAAGCAGTATATGAACATATATACATAATTTATTGTATTTAACACACTTTAGTAGTTTTAAACAGATATAAGGATGTTTTTAAGTGTATAAATAAACACTCATGTATATATAAGTTTGTCCTTGCCAACATTTATACCTCCTATCTAGCACCCAAAGAGGTATTAAAACAGATAATAAATGACTGAAGAGAAAGTAAAACATAACTATATTTATTTTAAATTACATATGATTCATGCATGAACACAACCCTTACTGGTTATTATAAAGCAATTAGCTTTCACACCCATGTACACATAATCCACCAGTGGATTAAGACTCTTAAAATTGAGGACCACTTACTAGATTTCTCATTGATCACACGGCCTTCATCAGGGCAC
Source organism: Plectropomus leopardus (assembly GCF_008729295.1). Lineage (NCBI taxonomy): Eukaryota > Metazoa > Chordata > Actinopteri > Perciformes > Serranidae > Plectropomus > Plectropomus leopardus. The sequence continues at coordinate 1,241 of NW_024630703.1, forward strand.
AGAGTTTGCACAGTTGTCCTAGTAGTATTTAGAAACACTTCAATAGATAGAATAAATGTCTATTATTTTCTGGTTATGTACAATAATTATTGCTTGCGGCTTCAGATAGACATAAATAACCAAGTCTTTTTTTGAGATACTTTGAAATTGCTATGTAAACACTTAATAATGTCCTTCAAGCTATTTATAACAACAGTACATTACGATGTGTGTTAGAAACATTATACTGCTTGTAAATGTTAGATGGAGGAGTTAAAATAAATTGTTACTGGGAGATGGTGTATTTAAACGTTTGAGTCTTGTGACAGAATGAGTTTCCGTACAGCTTGTCCATTCTATGCTAAAAAAAACTTTACTTTCAAAAACAAGTTTCTAGTTTTATAATAACAGCAAAGGGAAATTTTTGTTTCTGTCGCAGCTGCCTTTGTTGTCCAAAAGGTGGCAGTCACACTCTCTTACCAGCCCCTCTCTCTGTGAGAGAAGATTCAGAGTGACAAACTAACCTTTACATAAGACTCCTCTAAATTGCTACCCTCGGCAAATTGTAGTTCTGCATCATAGCTTTAAAAGGCAAAGCACTTAAGATTGTACGTGAAAGTGAATGTCAGCGAGGTGGGAGACGGGCGGGTAGCTCTTTAGGAATGGCTATCTATGTCACAGAGTGTACCGGTCTTATGTGGTCAGTACCCTCTCATAGGTTTGTGTGTGTGTGTGTGTGTGTG
>NW_024630704.1:0-3371 GCF_008729295.1 Plectropomus leopardus
TATACAACTTAATTTAATTTCATGCAATTTAAAAACAAACATTTAATAAAAAATCTGGTTATTTAAACAAAATCTATTCCAAATGTATAAATACTTGAAATATGTTGTGAAATTAAAAGTTAATTTAATTATAAATAACGTTCAAAAAAATAATAATACCATTTTTAAAAAAAGTCAGTGTTTATTTAATGTACAGTTAATGATCTGTTAAAGAAATGTGGATCTGGAGATAGTTTGCGGAATCATTTTCACAGACAGCTGAAATATTTCAAGTTCATCACCACTGCAAATTTTTCATGTGTCTATCTAGTGGAGAGTTGTGAAAACTGTCATCTCCCTGTGACTGGATTGTACCAATTTGATTTTTTTAAGTTTAAAAAGTTCATTACATGCAGGACATGAACTCCAGACTGCCTCCGCTAGGAGTTACTTTAAGCACTAGGATAATTAATTAATATGGTCCCTGGTCATTGAAAGAAAAAGACACTGAATGGTTTTGATTTTAATGAATAAATGGAGGATTTTTAATTCAGATTACAGGACAATAAGCAGTAACTTATTACACTACTGTCAAGGTTTCTGGATAATAAACAACAGGAAAGCTTAAAATGTCACTGTTATGCAATGAAAGTATGTGACCGTTACCCCCGTTAAGTGTCACTCCACCCACAGTTGCCTGACCTGTAGTCAAAGTTATCCTTTCATCTGTTTCACTCTGCAGTTAAAGGTAGAGGTACACAGTGTGTGTGTGTGTGTGTGTGTGTGTGTGTGTGTGTGTGTGTGTGTGTGTGTGTGTGTGTGTGTGTGTCCATGTGCATCCCTAACCTTGCTCCAGTTGCAGTGATCCTCAACACTGTCAATGGACAGGGCAATCATCTTCACACCTCGTTTCTCGAACTCACTGCTGAGCTTGGCAGCACGGGCGAGCTCAGTGGTGCAGACTGGAGTGAAGTCTTTTGGATGGGAGAACAGAATACCCCATCTACGCAGGAAAACAGACATTAAGCTGTGAGGAGTTTGCACTGCACCTCATTTTCTGGCGAATAAACCTCAATGTGAAAAAGCAAATAAGGCCAATGTCATCAAACACTTACATACTCCTATTTAAGACCTTAAAAAAGCTCTGCGTTTATGAACTGTCCATGTTAAATCTTTGCAGGCAGAAGTTCGAGTAACCGCAATAAAAGAAACAGGCTATGGGTCAAACCTGTACGGAGTTAAAATAATATTTGCTTTCATGTATCTAAGTATTTATTGCACATTACATAACATAGTTTCTGTATTCATGTCTGTTGTGGTTGTGCATTTATCCACACATGTTTCCCACTGGGGACAAGAGTAAGAGCACAAGCAGAGAACATTTAGTCTCAGTAGAGGAAATTCCAGCCACAGATTGAAGCAACAGGTGTCTGTGAATCTGGCAGACTCCAAACATTAAATCCAGCTGCATACTGAAAATGTAGCTACAATGAGGAGGGAGAAGGGTGAGAAAAATTTGAGTTTTCCTGCAAAAACAAGTCCCTGATCAAGTGTGCAAAACAGGAAATCTTTGGTCTTGTTAAAGGATAATTCACCATGAATCACATGGGTTTTCTGCCTCACATGATTTATGTGTATCTCCTTTTTAATGTGTTGTAATGTGCTATCACATGAGGTCAAGGCAACAGAAAAGCACTGCTCCTCACAGGCATTGTGATCACCTGATTCTAGGCTGACCAGAAGCCCTGATTAGACTGGGTCAATCCCATTTTGTTCTGAACAGAACAAACCCTGGACACTGACACCGTTGATAATGTGTGCAAAATCTGGTGCTTATTATAACATTTGCGAGAAGTAAAAAGAAAAAGTATGAACACCAACTATTTTCTTCAAATTTGTCTGTAAAAAGTAGATGTTTGCTCTGCTGGGAATGCAAGGTTGCAATTTTCATTTGGCTACCACTGCCAGAAAACAAACTCAACCAACCATTGCTGAAAAACACAACAGACCCTGAAACTAGGACACATTTTCAACAGATGGTGGCCTCCCAGTACAACATCTATTCCCACTAGGGTAAGAGGAAACTTATTGTGCAGTTATTAAAAGCGGGCACATCCTTATTAAGTATGTAATTTCAACTGGTTATGCCAGTTTGGAAACTAGGGCCTTTTAAAAAACTGTCGCAACACCCTATCTGCTGCTCCATTGTCTGCTCAACCATCAGGATAAGGAAACAACTCCTAAAATATTATCGTAAAATCAAAAGAGAAAAGAAGGTGCACTGCAGTAATGAGTGACATCCACTTAATGTGCTTGGTTTTGCAACTGACAGGCTCAGGTGATTATTAGAAGTGTCTGACAGTATGATTATTATTTTCTTTTTTGGAGGAGGAGTGAGACCCTTGTATTTAACCAGTAAAAACCCTGAAGTTACCATAGCCAAACCCACCAGACTCCATTTAAATAAACAGAAATTTTACTGGGTACAAAGCCAATGTACTTTCCCCTCAAACTGGGTGAGATTTTATTTCAATAAAATCAAAGTTTGTGATTGCAGCTGCGATCAATACTGAAGTTTTTTTTTTTTTTTCTTGTTTTTTTTTATCCTTTGGTCACTTTAACATGAAAACACTGGAAAATAAGGTCCAGGTTTTAAAAAAAATGAAATTATCCTTTAACTTGTTTGAGCATTACACAAACTGCTAATGTCAAACCCAGGCTGCATGTGTGTTTGGTTGTAATTTATGCAAAGATATTTATTTCTCTTTGCCGAGGTTCAAAGAGCTGCATACAAGAGGGAATGCCAGAACTGAGGCACAGGTCCAAGTTCACACAAAACCACACAATACAGGCCTTGTCCCGACTGTGCTCACAGTTCACTAATGAACAGGCCAGAGAAAATGACTAAAAAATACACAGAAGTCTTACTGCTATTGATCTCTTTTTAGTCTGCAGCTGTAGGACAAGTTTGTGTTGATCTTATTTATTCAAAAACGCAGAAATAATGTGTTTTTATCACATTTGTTATCATTGTCAAATCCAACACAGTCATGCTTGTGTAACCCATCTGTCTTAGTCAGCAGCTGTCGCATGACAGCCATAGTGGGATCATGGACTCGTGTTTCAGATCTCTGTATAAAATCACGCGTCTTAGCTTTTGAACTGAGAATAAATCTGTTCTCAGATCTGTGTTCAAGCTTCTCAGTCTGAGCCTGCAAACAACCAGCTTCCCCGTTACTCAATCGATGCTGCGCTGGCTGCTGCGAACATAAGTCCAAACTCGCAATAAAACACGTTAGTTAAAAATGTGGCGTCTGTACGGGGAGCGTGCGCACTCACGAGCTGCCCAGGAAATCGTGGAACTTGATCCTGCCGATTGTTGTGTCGGCCTC
>NW_024630705.1:0-3512 GCF_008729295.1 Plectropomus leopardus
AATTAAAAAAACGTATAGTTTAGTTTGTTGAAGTAAAAAGTATATTGAAATAATAAAAGAAGAATAGTATGCCTTGTAGGATAGTCTCAGTATACTATGTTGAAAAACAAGTTATTATAAAAGTCATGAAAGTCATGAAAAAAGTCAGTAATTTTGTAAAAGACAATAAAATTAAAGAAGTCATGTATAGTGAGTCGAAAAGATCACTTAAAAAATTCATAGTATGGTATGTCAAAAAAAACATGACAAAAAGTCAAAGTAAAAAACCTCATAGTATAGTATGTCATTAAAATCACAAAAAAGTCAAACTATAGTATGTTGAAAAAATCTATTTATGAACTCATACTATACTGTGTTGTCAAAAATGCCAAAAACGCCACACTGTAGTATGTCGTAGAAAAATGACATTAAAACCTTATAGGGTAACATGTTCTCAAAAATAGCATAAAAATGTCAGAGTATACTTTGTTGTCAAACATTCCAGATAGACGTCATAGTATAGCATGTTGTTGAAAATGCAATAAAATTGTCATGGTATAATATGTGCTCAAAATGCCATATAAACATTATAGCACAGTGCAGCATTAAAAATGACATTAATACTCCAGAGGATGTTATGGCATTAAAAATGCCACAAAAACACAAAAGTATAGTATATCATTGAAAATACAATAAAAACTTCATGTTAGAATATGCAGTGAAAAATGCCACAAAAACCCCTATAGTATAATATGTCGTTACAATTTCAGTGAAAATGTCATGGTGCAGTATGCCATCACAAATTACATAAAATCATCATAGTATAATATGTCATAATATGTCGTCATATATAATATGCATAATATAGTATCGTATGTCAGTAAAATTACAAAAAACATCATAGTATGTTATCAAAAATCCACTGAAAAGGTTACAGTATAGTTTGTTGTCAAAAATTTAAATGAAAAAAAAGTTAAAGAACAATCTGTCGTCAACACTGCCAAAAAAAGGTAATAGTATGATCTTTTCTCAAAATTGCCACAAATATGTGATAGTATAGTATGCTGTAACAAATGTTCCCAATGAAAGTCAAAAAGTAAAGTTCAATCAAAAGATCATAAAAACATCATATTATAGTATGTTGTCCGAAAATCATTATATAGTCATAGTATAGTATGTCATCCAAAAATCGTAAAAATGTCATAGTATAATGTCACCCAAAATGAATATCAAACGCCGTAGTATAGTTTGTCATCCAAAGACTGTAAAAAATGTTGAAGTATAATAAGTTGTCCAAAATTCATTAAAAGCATGGCAGTATAATATGTCGTCAAAAAATCATAGAAAACGTAATATTATGATTACCTACTTAAACTGACAGAATGACCTATACCTCGATTTACTACATTTATACAGTAAGCAGTCCACTCTGAAAGATTTCTATATTTGACATAAATGACCTATGCCACATTTAACTACATCTACAGAGGAAGTAGTACATTCTGGCAGATATTTGTGGCTGACAGAATGACCTACTGCACCTAGAAGAATGACCTATGCCACATTTACAGTAACTACTTTTATACAGTAAGCAGTCCAGTCTGAAAGATATTTGTACCTGAGAGAATGACCTGCTGCACCCGACAGAACGACCTATGCCATATTCAACTGCATTTATATAGATAGTATACCATTCTGATAGATATTTGTACCTGTCACAGTGACCTACTGAACCTGGCAAAATAACCTTCACTAGGATTTACTACATTTATACAGAAAGTAGTCCATTCTGATAGATATTTGCAGCTTAAAGAATGACCAACTGCACCTGACAGAATGACCTACGCCACATTTAAATCGATCTATACAGGAAGAAGTACATTCTGACAGATATTTATAGGTTAAAGAATGATCTGCTCTACTATACTATGGTGCTTTTGTGTTATTTTTGATGACATACTATACTATGATGGTGTTTTTTTTGCCATTTTGAGTCATTTTTGATTACATACTACAGTAGACTATGTATTTTTTGTGCCATTTTTGACTACATAAGATACTATGACATTTTTGTGCTATTTTAGGTCATTTTTTATGACATACTGTTCTAATGAAGTTAATTTGTTAGCGTTGCTCTGTTTGTCTCCGATCTCTTGGCCTGCCCTCCCTTGCCCTTATCTGGTCGCTTTCTTCCCTTAGTCCCCTCTCCCCCTTGTTTTTTTTTTTTTTTTGTTTTTTTTTTTTTTAATTCAACCTTGTGCATGCCTCTCCCATGTCTCATTCTAGGCACGTCTAGGTGCTCGGAATCAGATTGGGTGGACACACATCAAGACAGTACCCCCACGCTGACTCTCCCTCTACCAGGCCGCCACGACATCCTCCGAGACCAGCCTGAGGGATGACGTTCCTCTTCTACCTTTGCCCCACCTTCCCTTCTCACACCATCCACACCCTCTGAATGACATTCAGCCTTGCTTATTTTGTCATTTTTTCAAGCGGTTTTTATTGGTATTGGAACCGTTTTTGGATGTTTTTTCAACATTGTGTAGTATAACATGACGCCAGTGCTATACTAAGTGGTTTTCAGCTGTTTTTTGGACATGTCAAATTTTGACTTTTTTTTCCATATTATACCATTACTGTTTTGGTCATTTTTTCAACACGCTATTTTTTGGGTTTAGGAACCCTTTTTGGATGTTTTTCCAGCTCTGTATACTATAACATGCCCCTTCCTGCTATACTAAGTGGTTTTCAGCCATTTTTTGGACTTGTCAAATTTTGACTTTTTTGCCATACTATAGCCTTGCTTTTTTCGTTGTATTTTCAACATGCTATTTTGTGGGTTTTGGAACACTTTTTGGATGTTTTTTTAACAACTTATACTATTACATGCCTCTACATGCTACACTGAGCAGTTGTCAGCTGTTTTTTTGACATTTTAAATTTTGACTTTTTTGCCATTCTATAGCCTTGCTTTTTTTCATCATTTTTCAACATGCTTTTTAAATGGTTTTTGGAGGTCTTTTCAACACTGTATACTATAACATGCCTCTACGTGCTATTCTAAGTGGTTTCCAGCTGTTTTTTGGACATGTCAAATTTTGACTTTTTTTGCCATAATATAGCCTTGCTGTTTTTGTCATGTTTTCAACATGTTATTTTATGGGTTTTGAAACAGTTTGCGGATGTTTTTTTCAACACTGCATAGTATAACATGACTCTACATGCTATACTAAGTGGTTTTCAGCGGTTTTTAGGACATGTCAAATTTTGTCTTTTTTGCCATACTATTTCCTTGTTGATTTGTTCACTTTTTAGACATGCTTTTAAATGGGTTTTGGGACCGTTTTTGTATGTTTTTTTAACACTGTATACTATAACATGGCTCTACGTGCTATTCTAAGTGGTTTTCAGCTGTTTTTCGGACATGTCAAATTTTCACTCTATTGCCATACTATAGCCTTGCTTTTCTTCATTTTTTCAACATGCTATTTTGAATGTTTTGGAACAGTTTTTGGATGTTTTTTCAACAC
>NW_024630706.1:0-2188 GCF_008729295.1 Plectropomus leopardus
AAAAACAGGAAGACAAAGAGCATCTTAAGAAATGACCCAATTATAAACGAAAAAAAATAGTAAAAATAAAAACAAGACAATAACCTGAAAATTAGCAAAAAGGGACAAAAACATAGTTAAAACAAAACAAAATACAAAACAAAACAAGGACATTAACTGAAAAAAATATTGAAATTAGTTTTCCCTAAAACTACTAATTTCCTGTAATTTGTAAAGTGTTTCTTACCTTCTTTTTTTTTTTTTTTTTGTTTTTTATACAATGTTTGTGAAAGAATTTGAACCACTTTGCTCAGGTTTCAAAGGGTTAAATACCTGTGAACGGCATCTGAAAGCAGCAAAAAAGTTATGTCTATCTAGGTTTCAAAGGGTTGATAAGAAATAGGAAAGTACTTGTTGGTTGCAGTTTTCTTGTGCTGCCAAAGACAAAGTATTAAAGCAGTTTCAGCTTAAAAAAATCCACCCTCCTCCTGAAGCACTTTGGCATGTTGCTGTGGCGGCGAGTCCAACGCGCTCTAATGTGAAGTCGACTTTTTTCTCTGATAATTTGAGATCCAGACGTTTACGTTTTCACCAGACACCAAATTATCCACAAAGGTCTCTTTGTTTCAAAAACAAACAGATCAGCTGATTCAAATTGCTAAAAACACTGAATACAGCACTTTTACATTAAAGTGTAACTCTGCTGCAAATGGAGCAGTTCCCAGCTGGTCCAGTCGTGGGGTCCAGAGTTCTCCTGAGGCCACATTTAGACGAGAAAAACCGAAACGTTGTTCCTTAGCGCTTAAATTTTTAAATCATATGATAACATTGTAAAAAAAATGCAACGCATTTCAAAAAAACTTTCAAAAACAACCAAAACCACTGTAATGTGCACGCCAGGCCAGTAGTATGCGGTGTAACTTTGTAATGAACACCATGCACATGCTCCAAAAGCGGCCAATTCTCCATTATTCTCACACATTGCGCACATAGCCATGGCGACAGAAGAGGCGGCGTTTAAAAACAAATTACACTCTGGAACCCGGTCTCGAAAGTTTGCATTTTCAGGCCCCCAAAATGCTTTTGTCGTGCAAACAAAAGGCTGAACCGCAATAAAAGTTAAACGTTTCATTCAAGAACCACTTTATGAATTAGTCATTAGTTCAGTCCACATGTGCGATATATGACCACACATATTTTATTTCAGAGAATTTGCTCAGAGAATAATGAAATTAAACACAATGCAAAAAATAAGTTACTTAAAAATTAGTAATCAAGTAGCACTGCGACCAAAAAGTTGCATATTATTACTTCAAGACCCGTGAGGCTATAAACACAGAGCGTGACGAAAGGCCAAATAATACGAAGAAGAGGATAATAAAATAGCTGATATCCAAAAAAAACCCAACTTAAACTTTGGCCGTTAACAAAGTCTGTAGGTCTGTTCTTTAATATCATGTGGGCTTCTTTTTTTTCTTTTTTCTTTTTTTTTTTTTTACAATATTGACACATTTATGTGTCCTTAGTGGTCCATTTCGAAAAGACTCACGCCCCACTTTTGGACCACGACCCACCAGTTGGGAACCACTGTTCTAAGGAAAGGAGAACAAAACTCTTCTTGTTTTCAGGTGATTATACACTAAAGAAAACAGAGTTATCATATATTGTATTCCTGCCAAAATATCCCCCTAAATCCTTCACACTGGACCTTTAAAGTGCTGGGTTTTTTGTTTGTTTGTTTGTTTGTTTGTTTGTTTTCTGACATTTGTACACGTTGTCCATGTGATCTTAAAGGATCCAGGAAGGCTGATGAGTGTCTTTGATCCCTTTAAGATCAGAGAACTGAAGTGCTGAAAATCCAGTTTTGGGATTTTAGTTTGGTGAAATTAAGCGTGTTTTAGGTCACGACACCATTTCTTTTTCTTTCTAGTTTTCTTAATTATCATTTATAGTTCAAAGCAAGATTCTGTACAAAATGTTAGACCAACATGCACAAATCTGTGTGAGGGTGTTGTGCAGGTTTACATATATTTTTGTATATCTCATTTTTTAAATAAATAAATAAAATATTGATAATGAGTAAGTAAATAGATAAATAAATAAAATACTCTAAATAGTGATAAAAGGTAAATAAAAGGATAACAGCAAAAATAATAATAGAAAAAAATGTTAAAAATAATAAAATAATATGGCATCTCTTTAAAACAGT
>NW_024630707.1:0-3247 GCF_008729295.1 Plectropomus leopardus
CTCACACACTGACACTGATTATGGAGGGATGCTACTCTAAGAGGCTGTGAATGACGCTTTTCAGCTGATTTCAAACCAAAACTCAGGTTAAAAGGGAGCCACCTTCACAGGACAGAAAACTCTGGATTTAGACTCAACATACCTTGATAAGACACTAATCTTGCTTTGTGGTAAATCCCTCTGAAAACTGCTACCAACACACACCTTAAGCCACTATGCCCACTTTCAGCCTCATCAGAAGTCTGACCACCTACCTAGCTACAATTCGGCCGCTGGATAAATGCAACAGCAAACAGTTTGAAGGTGTTTGTATAGCTGTGCTATGTCAGTGCAGGTGCAACAGTGAGGATCTCCAGTGATAGAGACTGACAGTTAGTGATAAGACTTCTTAAACTGGCCAGTCCCTCTAAGGCTGACCTCTCAGTCTTGAAAGGTCAAGCAGTGATTCTTTGCGGCTCCAGACTGCCGCTGTGTTTGTGATAGTTGCTACGTACATCTACGTACATGGCTAAAGCTGAAGTAGGCAGGGTTTGTTTTTGCCAAACCAGACTTCTACACCTCCTCTTGGCACTGAAAGTCTGATTTAATGGCGCAAAATACAGTAGTTAAAGCTGCTATACCCTCTTTAGCAACAACTGCCTACACTGCAGAGCAACTCAAAAAGAAAGACAGACTCATCAAACAGAGAGTCTCAAAAGAGTCTGACAATAAACAATACTAAACATGTGCCAAGATCAGCCTCAAAGTCTCAAATCACAGTGTGTCCTCTTAAAGTACTTTCTAAACCCACATATTTGTAAAGTAAACAGGACAGTAACTCACATAGAATTGATGCAAAATAACGGCTTTGGGATCAGAATTACATCCAGGATGACTGAAATGAAAGGCTAGTATCTGCACAGGTTACTGTATGAAGCTCCTCCATATGACCATGCTTGTCTGGTGGGAGGGGCTTGGGAAAGAAAGGAAAGAGCTGTAGGAGGTGGTTGTATTTTTTAAGTCTTGTGAGTTTTTATGACTCTGTCCAGTGATGGCGTGGCTGGAAGCATTATGTTTTTGAGTCCATTCATTCCCATTCTCGTGAATGTGAATGGTATCTCAAGAACACCAATGGGAGTATCTTCAAATCTGATACAAATGTCCACTTGGACTCAACGATGAACTGATAAAATTATTGGTCGCAGGTCAAAAGTCAAGGTCAGTGTGACCTTGTTCATCTCATTCTCGTGAACGCAATATCTCAAGAACACCTTGAGGGTTCTTCTTCAGATGTAGCACACACATTCTGGACTGTACGATAAACAGATTAGAATTGGGTGGTCAAATGTCAAAGGTCAAGGTCACCATGACTTTGTATCAGTTTCATCTTTGTGAACATCAGAAGAGGGCCTTGAGGAACAAACATCCACTTGGACTAAAGAATAAACTGTTTTGAATTTGGTGGTTGAAGGTCAAAGTCAGAGTTGTTTGTTGGTTTTGCTTTTCCAGAAAACAACCTGCCTACTCAAGTTTAAATACTATGGTAATCTGAATTTTGGCAGAAAATCAAATGTATACCACGTGTAATGTTTGAGATTTAGAATTCATTGTGGTTTAAGTCCATAGAATAAGGATCTGAGACTTGGCAGTGAGGAGTTGAATGCAAAATCATTTGAGTCTCAAGTTTGAACCTGGTTAAATAAAAAAAAAAAAAAAATGAAATGTTAGCCTTGCATAGCCACCCAACTGGAATGTCAAAAACACACTATCATCACACTCATCTTTGAAAAGAAAATGATGAAATGACATGCAATTTTATTGGTCACCCAGTGAAAGACTTTCAAGTTACCCAACAACTTAAAAACAGATGTCGATATAAGCGTTGTCTTTTGTAGCATGACTGAACATGACAAGCTTTTTCCTTAAACGCATATACTATAAAACTGAGGAAGGCTGATACATTTGAAACTTTATTTTGGTTTTGTATAACCTAAAACTTGTAGCGAAAGGGTCGCTCATTAGTATGTTCTACAGAAAAAGGGTATGCATAATAAGCTTAGCTTTTTTCCTTTAAATATATTGCCTTCTTGTTATTTATTCCTTTTTATGTGTATTCTTTTTGGAAATTAGTTCATAAGTATCAAAATAAATTACCACTACTAAATTTGTGCCCTGTTTTCAACACAAGCCTCTGCAGCATCAGCTTGTGCCACATTTCTGCGTCTGTTTAATCTCTTTATTTTTTTCCCCAGAGCCTCTCCTGTGTTCCTAAATGTTGAGAGAGGGGGAACACACAGATGGGGCCCAAGCAAAGCTAGAGATGTGTTGTATAACATACACACACACGCAAGCACACACTATACTGTGTCATGCATGTACAACAATACAGAAGCAAACTTAAGCGCACAAAAGCACTGACATCATGAGCAAGCAAACGTCTGCAATGTGTGTAAAAGCTACACACACACACACACACACACACACACACACGCACACACACATAGCAGCAGCAGTATGAGTCCATGTAGAGAGCGCAGCCTGAGGGGGCCAGTGCATCCATACAGAAGGTCATGCTGAGAAGGACAGATGATGATGCACATCAGACTTTAATAGCCAGGGGACCCCGAGGTGCTCCCCTGGGTGCTGCACACTCAGCCGAAAAACAAACTGGCCCAAAACAACAGAGCAGGCAAAGTGACAGAGTTTGGCAAGTTGGAATGTGATAGAAAAAGACAACTCAAGACAAACAGACATACATTTCTGCAGAAATTCATCCAAACTACACAATGATTTCATAAATTGTATCCATATACAGCTTCTGTTGTAAAACTTAACATGCAAAAACACTGGCTCACATGCTCCAGAAGTAGGTCACATTTTACATGCATAATTAATACTTACAATCACGTTTCTGCATAGTTTAGATCATATGATATCTGGCTAAATAAGTCAAAGTGATGCAACCTAACATCACTGCAATAAGTGTATTTTAGTATACTTTTAGTACACTTTCTACCTGAATTTGGAGTCTTCTTCATGCTCTGGCGTTGCTGCTGGTCCACTTCTCTCAATCGTCAGTAAAAATCAGCACCTCGGTCCTCACGGGAAAGCCGGGACTGCCCGCCTGACGCTGCTCCGTCGTCCAAAAACAAAACTGGAGTCGACTTTGTTGTGTCAGTTTCTCTGCACTTGTTCTTACGCGGCTCGCTCCAAGTGCGTGATGACCCGGTGTGACTGCAGGCAGCGCAGATGCAGAAATGCCGTGTGA
>NW_024630708.1:0-4639 GCF_008729295.1 Plectropomus leopardus
TTTTTTTTTTTTATTCTTTTTTCAGATTTTAATTTCAGGTTCTTTTCTTTTTACTTATGTCTAATCTCTTCTTATCTCTGCCTGCTTCCCCTGTTTTGAAGGAAATCGTCCCAGATTTCAAAGGGTTAAATTCTGACTCTGACTCTGAGAAACTGATCGTTTCTTCTCTGTCACGAATGCAGGAATGCTTTAATTCTCCGTACGGGACCGGCTACTTCCCTCAGTACGCAGAGCGGATCCCCGGAGAGTCGACCCGGCTGCTGTCAGAGGCGGCCGCGGAGAGCAGGGTGTACCTGGTGGGAGGTAAGAAACCGTCTGAGACTGACGTAAACTGTTTATACAGAAATATAAAATCTTTATTTACAGTCTACGGCACGGACACACCGCGCGGGTCCACAGAGGGACAGAAGCTTTTCTGTAAATCTGAATTTGAACGTTTACTTATTATAATAAAAGTAAAAGAAGTCAGTCACCGATAAGTTTAATACTGTTTATTATATTATAAACAGCAGACAAAAACGGACGCGTTTCCGCTTTCTTCAGCGTTACTGTGTCGATGTGTGTGACCCACAAATTCATAATTTGATCATCGGCAACAAGAATTTAATGTTTGTTCTAAATCCATGAAAACAAATACAACATAATTACAGGAAAAACATACTTTTACATGCATAAATATGTTGAGGAAAAAACACTTACATGTACATTAACTGCGAATAACAACCACGACCTAATAATCAGTATTCGGAAAATGTTTTACTGTTTTCTAAATCTGCCAAAACTCTGAAGAAACACTTTTGACCCACAAACAGCATATTTAAGTCTGTATATTCAACTCTTTGTATAAAGAATAAGAAGAAAACATTTCCATTATTTTGATAAAAGTAGTAAGGACAATATTAATTACAAAAATTAGGCCCCAAAATACTAAGTACATAAGAAACATAAAATAATAAACGATGTAAGACTTTTTTTATCAGCTGCAGAGTTAAAAAATGATCCCAGTTACGGAAATATTTGTTTTTAGTGGAGGCGGCAGCTTAAAAAAATGGCACCGCAAAGCAGGTGGTCGTAGTTACATCACTATTCCTCATTTAGGTTTAAGATTTTAGTAGCAATTCAACAAAATTAATGGGTATAACAAAATACGAAAGGATTTTTTAAAAAACTTTTTAATATTTGGGACACACGTTTCTGTATTAGAGATTAATAAAAAAAATGTTTTCATGAATTTTAGTCCTGCGGAAAATTCCCCTTTTTTTAAAAAAAATATTTTTATTAAATTTTCAATGTTGAAGGCAAACTACAATAAATGTTATGGACACCATATACAATTTTTTATTTATTTTTTATCTTTTAAAGCTTTGACAAAGACCCATTGTTGTAGAAACATGTTGGCTTTTTTTTTAATGATTTTTCCACATTAATAAAGGCTTTTTTTGTTATTAAACCTTTTATTTAAAGAAACTGCTCATACACGTTGCTCTTAATTTGTACACATATCATCAAAGCAGATAAGGAAAATAAAATAGGCTAAAAAAGAAAAGGGAAAAAACAAAAAAAATCACATAATCACAAAAGAAATTTTGGGAAATTATAATGATAACTGGAGAATAACATTAACAGCCATGAAAATAACTGAGTTTGTCTGCCGCATATGCACCGTCCTTTATCTGTGATTTCTCCTGCGAACAGTAAGTTAACGTGGGACGATAACAGCGATGACAACAGCAACACAAATGATAATAATAAATGAAATTAAGATAGTTTGCTGCAAACGTTTATAGCACCAACTAATAAAGGTTTAATTGCTGAACAGAAACAGAAAACAGAACCAGATGAGTGGAGTCAGAAACCAGAGGGTTTTATCACTTTACTCAGCCTCTTGCCTAGAAGTTTCTAGATATTTTATCCAGATTTTCCAGTAACTTTCAAACTTGTTCAAGCCTAAGAACGAATGTTAGCTTCTCCATTATGAAAATATCCTGAACCAGTGAACCTGTGATTGCTTTTTTACTCGCTTATATTAAAATATTACACATATATTTGTTTTCAGGGCCCTTTACAAAATCCGGTCCTGTAATTCCTCCTCGTTGCCTGGATTTATTTCCTCTTTATCCCATTTAATTAAATGCATCTATAGAATAATCTTATCAGGTCACTTTGATTTCGTACCATAAAACCCACAATAGTTTTTTTTAGTGACGACAGACGTTTTGCACGTATGATGTGTGCATGAAGCATGAAACATGTACAGCAGAAGTGAACTGGCGCACCTCAACGCTCTGCAAACATCATTATTGTTATTAATTACAGGTGTGATTTACCTGCAGTGACATGTCGAGATGCTGCGGAAATACATTAAAGTGTCTCCAGGAGTCGTTAGAAGTCATTTTAGACGCGAGAGAAGTCCGTAATATTTGCAGAGGAGAGTAACTGAGGAGAATATCTGTTTTTTTGCACCTGCAAAAATGACTTTGTAGTTCTTCCTGCAGCAACGAAAAGCTTGTTTTATGTGCACGGATCAGTGAAATCATACAAACACATAAACACTTTTTTTTCCACAGTGGAGGAATAAATCATGTGACTTGTTGTTGTCCAGGATCCATCCCTGAAGAGGACGGAGGGAAGCTGTACAACAGCTGCACGGTGTTCGGACCCGACGGAGAGCTGATCCTGAAACACAGGAAGGTGCGTGTGCATACAATTAAACATGAAGAATAGAAGAATTAATTAAAGACAAACTTAAATATACGAATTAAAATGGACGACATCACGTAAAAGCAAGTCTGTAAAAAAATGGGTTTTAAGATGTGATTTAAAGTGCTAATTTTCTAGTATTTCTTCTTCATTTTACCTTTTTTGTTATTTTTATTTTTTCAAATTTCCGGGTCATTTCTTCCTATGTTGCTTCTTGTCCGCGTTCTATGTTTTTAAAAGAAATAAAGCCAATTTTCCCAGGATTTCAAAGGGTTAAATTCTGACTTCAAGTCTTCAACGCGCGAATCCGAGTCCAAGAAACTGATAATTTCTTATCTGTGCATCAGCCACTGTGTTTATAGATTATAAATTGTTTTCTGTAACAACCTAATAGAGATTACAGCTGACATTCACCACTTTAAAATGTATTTATTTTTATTTGACATCTTGAGATTAAAAAAAATAAATAAATAATAATTTTTCAGGAGTGTCTTCACCAATACAGGCAGCAACAAAAAGTTACAACATGGATAAAAAAATAAAATAAAATAAAAAAATAAAACTCCACAATAATCTAAAACAAGAACAGAAATGTTCCCCTTCACCTCTCAGTGTTTCCTCCTTTAAGATTCACCTCTTTGACATCGACGTTCCAGGAAAAATCCGCTTCCAGGAGTCTGAGACTTTGACCCCGGGCCACAGTTTGTCAATGTTTGAAACACGTAAGTGAAGTTTCTGAATTCGGTTTATTTCTCGGCAGCTGGACGAGCTTCTCGTGAGTCCGTTTCTCTGTGATTTCCTCCCGCAGCGTTCTGTAAAGTGGGCGTGGGGATTTGCTACGACATGAGGTTTGCAGAGCTCGCGCAGCTCTACGGCAGGAAAGGTAAAGTGATTATGGCGTTACTGTTGCTGTTTTTTAAAAGCGTGCGGGAGAATAAATCCGTTTTCTTTTCGTCGTCAGGCTGTCAGCTGCTGGTTTACCCCGGAGCCTTCAACATGACGACCGGTCCGGCTCACTGGGAGCTGCTGCAGAGGGGGAGGTCAGACGGAGACACTGTCCAAAATCCCTTCAGTCAATTTAGTGAAGACACATTTTACTTTTCAAAAATATTTATTACAGAGGGAACGAAATATCTTAAAGGGGTTAATTCAGGTCACCAATGCAGCGTTTCGCTCTTAAAACGTAAGAAACATAAACTCTTAACTGGGATTCAGTTCACTCAAATTAATCTCAAATGTGAAAAAGGATTTTATGAATCGTTTTTCTGGCGTTTCGTTGTAAAATGTAAAAATAATTGGTAAAGTATTTTTTTGTGAAGTAAATTCATGAATTCCTTTTTTTAAACTCATGATGGGACTCGAAGCGGTGGAGTCTCACGTGATTGAGGAACACAAAACCGGAAATAAATGCCAGATTTTTCCCGCTTCTGATAATCCAACGATAGATAATCCAACATTTTCGGTGGACAAAAAAGTCATTTTTTATGTTTTAAAAACATTTATCATCAAAATAAAATTGTCCTTCATTTTTTAATATAAATTAAAAAATTGGAATTGAAACTCTGTAAACTCTGTTTGATTCGAATGATTTTATGATTTTATCTACAGAGGAAGAGGAACGGAAAAGAGGAAATAGTTCCTGCAAGAAAAGCCTAAAGTTTGACGATTATATTAATCTGGTCAGCAGTTACAATACTGCTGTGTTTCTTTGGTTAAATGTCTAATGTAGGTTTTTCTGTTCATGAATCAACTTTAGAAAAGTTAATATTCTGTTAAGATTAAAGTGGAAATAGAAAATGTTGACAGCACAGTGTGATGGCTATGGTTGAATATTTGTTTTGAATATTTTTTTCCATTTTAATGCCAAATAATAATGATCTGCACCGATTTTCAGAAGCTGCAGACGTAAAATAAAAAAGCATGCATTTTGAAATTTTAA
>NW_024630709.1:0-4110 GCF_008729295.1 Plectropomus leopardus
CATCCTTAAAGGGACAGTTCACCCAAAAAAAAAAAAAAAAAAAAAAAAAAAAGAAAATTCTGTCATTATCTCCTTACCCTCATGCAAATGGAAAGCTGGCTGAAATTTTATTGTCCACAAAACACCGCCAGAGCTTCGCTGGGAAAAGGCGTTGTACTCATCCCCCAAACAATTGAAGCAAATGGTGACCAGGATTCAAATGTTAAATAAATATCATAATAAAACCACAAAATGTCTCCATACTGCTCGTCTGAAGTAATCCAAATGTCCTGAAGCCCCGACGTGCCACTTTTAGCCTTGTTAATGTTTAAGGAACAGGAGACAATACACCCCACTCTGTTTTTCGGGGGGGGGGGGTTTCCTTAGTCAATGTGAGGGTCTAGGGACAGAGGTATGTCGCATGCTGTAAAGCCCTCAGAGGCAAATTGTGATTTGTGATAATGAGCTTTAGAAATTAAATTGACTTGACTTGGCCTGGATCGCGATCTTGGCAGAAGCTGTACAAAAATAAAAACATGGATTGCTAATAGAAAAAGTGTGTATGTGTTCACCAGAATGCAGTTTGATTTTGCAGGACTGATCGTTTAGGATGAACAGCAGAGGTCAGTGGGGTCAAAGGCTGTGGGTTTCTTCCTGGTTATAAACATGGAAATCCAACTTTACCGGGTCACTTTGAGTTCAGGTCAGTCCCTGTCATCAAGATAATAACCCAGCCCTCATCAGATGTCATAGATCAGCGGTCCCTCGGTGGTCAGCCTCCATCAGCAGCTCTGTAGTGGTGAGATGTCACAGGTCAGAGGTCACAGGTAGTAGCACCGCTCTGAGTCCCCAAAGCAATTATCTTATGACTGGAGGGGAAAGTGCTGAGCAGCAGAGCGGACGCTCTAACGGTTCCTGTTTAGATTTGTGTTGTGTGCTTGTTTATTACTTGCTTCCTTTAAGGGCCATCCTTCTTTTGTCGTTCTCCATTTTACTTTCTTTCTTCTAATTTCCCTCTTACTCTTCAACTTTGTCAGCAGTAATATTAGTGTTGACATGTCCACTGATGTCATATGACCGATAGAGTTGTGTTGTGACCGTGGGTTAAGCTCACAGTCCCCATCAGGTTTCCATTAACCCTCAAATATAAAATACTCCTAAAAGAAACACAGAGTGCTACAGAACCTGAAGTTCTTCCATTTGACTGCAACAATTCATACTTTGCACTGGTTCGTTTAGTTTGGGAAATGGTAGACTTTTATTTCCGACAGTTGTTAGAGCGAACAACCCACCATTGAGCAGCAAAGAGCTAAAACTAATTTTGTAATTTTTTCACATTGTTTATTTCTCACTTACGGTAACTTTTCTAATCGCTGCGTGCAGTTTGATATGACATTTCCTAAGTCGGACATTGTAGGTGGCACAGAATCTCCATTTTTCTCCACAATCGTGTTAATGGATTTGGTCCTCCAATGGCATTACTTGATATTCGGCTGTTTGTGGACGCCCTGCCAGTAGCTGCAGTCTGAAAACAATAACCTTTTGACTTTTCTTGAGGCGGCTCTCAGTGCTTCCCCCTCATAATTCCTTAAAAGCACACTGAACCGATGACCTGTGCCACAATCTGTTCTTTCTTTTCAATTAGTCTCTGCACTACCCCATAAATGATTCATACCGCTGGGCCTGAGCTTGTATTAATAACTAATAAGGATAAGTGATATTAGGGAACAGCTCGTGCACTGGCACAGCAGAGGGTCAAAGAGGTCTGAGATTACAGCGGTCACGCTGAGACAAAATGTCCACGCCTGACGCAGGAGGCCATCTGATCAGGAGCAAAAATGGACCAATTCTGCGGGTATTATCCAAGCGGCTTGTAAATTATATCGGTCATTACGTGTCTTATTCCTGCCAGTATGGCCTGCTGCAGATAATGGCTGCCTCGTACAGTAAAAGGAGGTCGTATCCAGAATTTGTGAAATATGAGTTGATCTCTTGATCCTCTGGCCTGATAATGCAAACGGCTCGCAGCCTCCAGGATTTAATCAGTTAAATCCCTCTTTTGCTAATGTGGTTTAAGAGGATTTCCTCTATATGTTATTATGGCATCAAGTCATTTCCTGAGAAGAGATAATTTCCTTTTTTTATATCCCAGCATCATATGTTTGACCTTATTGTTCAGTGAAAATATCCCCAAGGTTTCCTCTTTTGCAAAAGTGTGATCACAGTAAGAGATTGAACCAAGCAGCAAAAAATAAATAATAAATGCCAATAGGAAAGTGCCAAAAACTGCAGTTCATTGAATGGCCACTTGAGGTTGGCGCCAGAAAAAAAAAGAAATCTCCATAGACTCACATGGGCTCAAAAATGAACATGTTTACAGCCTGGTACAAAAAAAACAAAAATTGGTCTCTATCGCTAATTTCAACATTCAGAACACTGTACGGGGTCTGATTTTTTAATAACTCACCTGTTAAAATTATATAAAGCCTTAAAGTTATTCTAATTAACCATTTAAAACCAGGAGCAACCTCTGTTTATGTGCTGCTTCCTCATGCCTCTCACAAGTATTTAAACCAAACTGATGTGGTTTCTTTCAAAAACATGGTAAAAAAGGAAATGATGCAGTGATTTGGTAAGAAATGTTCCACGAGTTGCAAGAAATTAGTAGATTTAGAAAACTGTGTTAAAACGTGCTAGGGGAAAATGTCAAGTAAAAAAGAAAAATAAACCAGGGAAAATATATCAATACTTTGATTATTTCATATTTGAAATTCATGAACAAAATTACTGTAATTTTTAATCATTTTTTCAGTTGTTTGCCTTGTTTGTTGTTTTGTACTTTCTTTTTTTATTTTCTTTATTTTGTTCTTTTTTTTATTCATTTATTTATTTATTTATACTAATTTTCAGAGAATTTCTTGTACAAAATTCTTGCAAATTTTTGGGTGTATTCTTTTGTTGTTTTGTTGTCTTTTTTTTTTGTTGCTTTTTTTTTTTTTTTTAAAAAGTTTATTTTTATGTAATTTCTTCCTATGTTTTTTCAAGTGAAATCATATCAAGTTGCTCAGGTTTCAGTGATTAATTTAGTACATGACTACAAATCGATTAATGGTTGCAGTTCTAGATCACACAAACAAACACACAAAGGTCTGCACATATATTAACTAAATCAAACTCACACTCATGTTGCTTCTACCAAAAGAAGAATAAATACAACATCCATGGTGGCAGCATCAAAGTGGCCTTTCCCATTGATTTCCTGTTTCGGTGTCACAGAGAAACCAGTTGGCTAATAGGGCTGAGTTATGCAACCGCATGCAGCTGTAGGCTTTTACCCATAAATCCCTGCCAGTGCTCAACTTGAGGAGATTAAAGTTGAGCGAATGCCCACCCTGACAGCAGCACATGGAGGTGGGCGCTGCAGGGTCCTGTTGGCTTATTTTTCACTCGGCTGGACAAGAGAGGGGAGATCTGAATCTTTACTTTTGGGTTTTCATCCCTACTCAGGTCGATACAGAGTTAAAATAAACCGTTTTAAAGGTCTACAAAAGAAAGCATAAATAACAGGAATAAGTCAAAGCTTTTAGGGTGGAAGTAGTTCCCTCAGTGATTCATCAGTCCAGTCACCGGAAAAAATGTTGGTGTACATTTCTGTAAAGCACAGATTTGCTACTGAATAGGTTGAAACTTAACATTTTAACACTGCAGCGGTTAACATGTGGTTAGGCTTAGGGATGGGGATCCAAAACCAGTTCCATTGAGGCCCCGGTTTTACTTTTTTTGCTGCTGCTGCTGCTGCTGCTGCTGCTGCTGCTGCTGCTGCTCCTGCCGCTGCTGCTGCTGCTGCTGCTGCTGCTGCTGCTGCTGCTGCTGCTGCTGCTGCTCCTGCTGCTGCTGCTGCTGCTGCTGCTGCTGCTGCTGCTGCTGCTGCTGCTGCTGCTGCTGCTGCTGCTCCTGCTCCTGCTTCTGCTCCTGGCACAGTCTTCATCATCATCCACTCACAGCAGCTGTGGCAAGCAACCCAAACTTTGTAGCCCGTCAGTTCAAAATAGTTATCCAATGTTAATATCTGAGTTGAAATCTGTACTTTTAGTAGTTGCACATTTTTATATATTCATCTATTAGCTGCAG
>NW_024630710.1:0-3207 GCF_008729295.1 Plectropomus leopardus
CTTGCATGTGTGTGTATGTGTGTGCGTGTTTACGTGTGGATTAGTGGACCATCGGAATATTTAAATTTACTGTTGACCTATAGTCTCGACAATTTAGAGGGTAAACGATAGAATTAGACCAGTTATATAAGATCAATAGTTGCCCCTTTTTTGGAAATCAAGGTGTGGCTGATTTCGGGAGATTAACCCCGAAGTGTTCCAGTGACTATTCACTGCGCTCACTGTGTTAAGAGCTCAGGGCCGAAAGAGAAGCTGTCCGGAGTGAAGTATCTGCAGCTGTCATTTGCACACTGATGCTTTGGCACGATTAGCCTTGGTATGGAAATCAGCCTCCCTATGTGTGTGTGAGTGTGTGTGTGTGTGTGTGTGTGTGTGTGTGTGTGTGTGTGTGTGTAGGTGTGGAACAGCAGAATGTGCTCTCTAGTCTCCGCTCACACATTCACATTCGACATGTTTGTTTTGGAAGAATTTTACCTTTTATTTCACAATTAGCATCACTTCCATCATTATTATCATCGCAGTGTCCGATGGTTCAGTCTGTGGTTTTGCACCTTACACTTTTCTCAAACTGCTCATAGAAACTTCTTTAGACTTAACACTGCACTTCTTTCGGCCGAAAACAGCTTTAGGTTTATTATGATGTTTAAAACAGCATCGAAATAGAGCTTGTATGTCAAGGAAAGTGAAGGATCCCCCAACAGAGGTCCAAACTAAAACCTAATGTCCTAAAATCCTACAAAATGCTAAAAATGTCGTAATGTTATACAAAATCCTAGAAATGTGCTAAAATCACGCAAAATAGAAACATCCAAAAGTCTTTAAAATTTACAAAATCCTGACAATGTCCTATAACCCTAAAAGCACCGTTAAGTCCTAGAAATGTCCTTAACTCCAAGAAATGTCCTAAAATCCCACAAAACCCTTGAAATGTCCTAAATCTTAGAAACATCCAAAAGTCTTCGAAATGTTCAAAAACCCTAGAAACATTATTAAGTCCTAAACGCCAAGAAATGTCATAAAATTGTACAAAATCCCAGAAATGTCCTAATATCCAAAAAATGTTCTAAACCCTAGACAGGTCCTAGAGTACTAAACATGCCCTAAATGCTAGAAATGTCCTGAAATCTTAGAAACATCCTAAAAATCAAAGAAATGTCCCAAAATCCTACAAACATCCAATAGTCTTTGAAATGTCCTAAAATCCTGACAATGTCTTAAAACCCTAGAAGCATCATTAAGTCCTAGAGATGCCCTTAACTCGGAGAAATAACCTTAAATCCCACAAAATCATAGAAATGTTCTAAGTCCTAGAAATGTCCCAAAATCCTAGAAACATCCAAAAGTCTTACAAATGTCCTAAAATCCCACAAAATCCTAGAAATGTCCTAAAATCCTGAAAATGTCCGAAAACCAAAGAAACAACATTGAGTCCTAGAATTGTCATTAACTCCAAGAAATGTCCTAAAATCCCACAAAATCCTAGAAATGTCCCAAAATCCTAGAAACATCATTGAGTCTTAGAAGTGTCCTAAACTCCAAGAAATGTCTTAAAATCCTAGAGATGTCCTAAAGTCCTAGAAACATCCAAAAATCTTAGAAATGTTCTGAAACCCTAAATAGTACCCTAAAATGACCTAAAGTCCTAGAACTGTTCTAAAATCCAAGAAGTGTCCTAAAAAAACCTTGAAATGTTCAAATGGGCTTCTGCGACTGGCCCCTGGCCTCCTGTCACTTTGTAAAAGTGGCCCCCAAAGAAAAGCAAGTTGAGTATCCCTGCCCTAAAAGCATGATGGGAACTGTAGTGCTAGAACCTTGAAAGTGATTATTCCAAATGGAAGTAAGAAAAGAAATAGAAGCGACTAATTCAGTGATTTTATATATATAAAACTCTCACTTCCTGGCTTCCTTCTTCTTTTATGTCAGGTGGTTGCCTTGGGCGACATCCCTGACGGCACCCTGGTTACGGTGATGGCGGGAAACGACGAGAACTACTCAGCTGAGCTCCGTAACGCCACTGCTGCCATCAAGAACCAGGTGGCCAGGTTCAACGACCTTCGCTTTGTCGGCCGCAGCGGACGAGGTACGCACTCACACACTAAAACACACAAAAAAAACCAAAAACGACTGGATGAATGTTTTGTCTTTTTTAAAAAAAGAACAACGGCAAAAGCATGAGCTTTCGCTGCCAAAATCTAACAGTGGGTTGAGGTTTAACCCTTTGAGACCTGAGCAAATGTGAATATTGACAAAGAATTGGTAAAAAGAAAAGTTACAAAAATATACCTGAAAATAATTCAAAAGAAAAGAAATAAAACAAAAAAAATTTTGCTAAAAATTGACAAAAATATACATATACAATAGACATTTTTCCTTTTTTTGTCAATGTTTGTCACTTATTTCTGGCTTTTTTAAATCCCGTGTTCCGCAAAACAAACCAAATCAATTTTGCTGAGGTTTTGAAAATGTTAAAGTGTGTTTAACCCTTTTGGGAAAAAAAAAACAAAAACAAGAGAAATGAACCAAAAAAATATTGCTGAAAATTGACAAGAAAGTATGTTTTCTTTTTCTGTGATGCAATTATAATAATTATAAATATTTTTTTGCGACAGTTTTCCTTTTTTTTGTCACCGTCACTAATACCTGCCTTTTTACATCACGCGTTCCACAAAAGAATCAATTTTGCTCAGGTTTCAAAAGGGTTAAAATGTGTTTTGCACACAACACAGCTTGGAATGAAATTAAGGGAAGTACACGTGAATAAAAACAGTATTCACAACTTCCTCGTAACACCCCATTCAATGTCTAACCCGCTGTGCCCCCAATCCCCTCCCCCCTTTAACGGACACACTAGACCACAGTTACACTAAATCAGTCTCAGGCAAATGTCCCGACTTATCTATTTAAAACACTGGGTCTGTGTACACAAGCCACACACACACACACACACACACACACACACACATATTAAAATGATACTCCCCAGCTGAATGGAAATATGGGAACAACTGTCAATATCTGACAGATTCCCAAAGTGCTGCTGTTAACAAATGAGCATTTTAATCATTCATGTGCAGCCGTTGCACATATTAAACGAAGATATTTGAGGAGCATAAAAATGTTGGTTTCATGCAAATTTCGGCTGCACGCGCAACAATGAGGTTCCTTTTTCTGGGCATCATTCCATGGGGGGAGTATTTTTACACACAA
>NW_024630711.1:0-1834 GCF_008729295.1 Plectropomus leopardus
CATGATATTAATTTAGCCATATCGGCCAGCTCTAGATGACATCACAGTAGCAGCGTCCCAAAATGTGAAGGGTAGACGCGGAAGGATACATAGAGCGTGATACGTAGACGCGGACGTTTACTGCAAAGCGGCAACATTTGATGAGTTGGGATGAGGACGTGTTGGACTGAAACGTGCCTCGTGCTTCCTCCTCTCGTCAAAGTCAACCTTGTTATGTCCATCGAAAAGGAAGAGGAATCAGAAAGGGTTAAAACACTTAAGTATGTTTACATGCACAAAACTACCCGTCTAGCCCCTCCCCCACCCCGACATAACCAAAACATTAGAGCACAAATAATAAACAGCACTACATACAAGAACATATGAGGGTGCAAGTTCATAAATACAATGTCACAAATGGATAATTACAATGCAGATAAAAGAATTAAGCTCATTTAGATAAACAGAGTAAAAGAAATATTTATAAGCACATAAGACCCTCATAAAAGAGATGATCTCATATAAAACAGGTAGAATGACAATTAAAGAGCAAAGTTTTGAATTTAAAACAGATAAAAGTGCAAAGTAAGACCGCTATAAAATGTAATGATAATAAGTTAAAAATGTGACACCATCATATAATAGTATATTTGAGGAGGCAGTGGCAAAAAAATGCTAAATTTAGAAAATTTGTAATATTTAAACAGAATATGCTGTTTAAATGACCCATATTAAATTCTGAATATTGTCATATTTTGAGCAATATGTGAATATTAGTGTGTGTGTTGCCGGTGAGGAGAGCAGACCAGATTCTGCTGTTAACCTCATCATCAACCTGCTTTTCAAAAAACACCAACGCTTCCTGTTTCAAACTGGCGTTGCACAACTCCTGGCAGTGGAAAAAAAAAAACAAAAAACATTTTGCTGATGTTGAGCATGTACGCTCTGCCGTGTCAAAAAAAAAAGAAAGATGAATAGTGCTTTAATTATGCTTTTTTTTCATCATATTACATGCAGAGTTTAGTATTACAGAATGTTCACTCCAACCAGAACCAGGGCTGAAATAAAAAGAGAGGAAGAGGAATAGAGAGAGAGAGGGAGGAGTGGGGGAGTTAGGGGAAGAGGGCCAATGGAAGGCATCCAACAGGATCAGTGAGTCGGGCACGCTGCCAACGCCTGGCACACACACACACACACACACACACACACACACACACACACACAGACACACACAGACACACACACAGTTTATATCTGCCCCGCCTCTCTCCCTCAAGGAATCCCTCGTACACCCCGCAGGGTGGACCCCGTCCACCAGGCATCAGTTGCCCCACCCCACTCTGTCAGCCAGTAACAGAGCACTGGCCCTACTGGGATGCCATTTTGCAGGTGGATAATGGTGTTTGGGAGGCGAATTTGGGGGATAAAATCATGTGACGTAGCCAGAGTAACCTCAAGAGGAGTTAATCCCCAGAGACAGAACTGTGAAGAAACACTTTACATTTATTTGTTTGTTTTGTTTTTTTCTTTAACATCGTCTTATAAGAATAGCCACAAGTCATCTTTTCAAAGATGTTACAAGTAAAAGTCGTGCATTTAAAATTGAACTTAAGTATCACAAACAAATATACTTAAGCCTTTGAAACCGTAGCAAAGTGGTTTGATTTCTTTGCATGTGAGAAGGAAATGAGAAAAAAAAGAGTCAAAAATTTGCAAAAAATTAGGGGAAAAATAGTCTAAACATTTTTTAAAAATCATATATATATAATAAAAGGATATAACCTGGAAAAAGGTTTATATTTTTAATAATTCTGCAACAAAATTTTGAATATGTACTTATATATGCATTTTTTTT
>NW_024630713.1:0-172 GCF_008729295.1 Plectropomus leopardus
TTATTTATGTCATGAATGACAAGAAAATTTTTTTTAACCTGATTTGATGCGAAACAAAAATCACAGTGATTAAAAAGACAAATGCAAGGCCAAACACAATCCTACGTTGTAAAATAAGACTTTGTTAATCCCAGATCAGGGATATTCACAGGCTACAGCAGCTCAGCAGTAA
>NW_024630713.1:203-1139 GCF_008729295.1 Plectropomus leopardus
ATAAATTAAATAAAATATATTAAAATTAATTAAAATAAATTTTTTAAAAAAATCCTAAGTCACCCTCCAGCCACCACCTTCCTCTGAATGATTAAAGATTAAATAACAGTCCCTATGGAAGGGAAAACACGTTTTTATTATTATTATTTTTTATTTTTCTGTTATTTGACACTTACCGCAAAGATGAGGTTGAAGATAAAGAGGATGTATTTGCAAAACACGCCACATCCGTCCAGTGCCATGATGACCTGCGGGGAGTTTGTTTGCGTGGACTCGAGTCTGTAAAGGTGCCAAAAACATGAATGACATCATCACTTCCGCAGCTCTGTTCGTGCCACGCGATACAACAAAATACACGCATATTACAACCTCCTCGGGTTTTACTAAGCATGTATACGTCGTATTAAACAGTTGTTAATACGTATTAGACATCTTAACGACGCTAAATCTTTAAAATAAATTTTAAAAAAAAATAAAGTAACGAGATAGCCGTTATAAACACGACGTCAGTTGCAAATAAAAGAAATACCTGAATTTGTTAGGTGATCTCGCGGTCTGTCCTCGCGAAGTTAACGGTCAGAAAACATCCACAGGTCACAGTGTTACTGCGTGCTCTTATCAGAGCCTCAACATACGTGAAGCCCCGCCTCTCTGAACTCGCTCTTTCATTTCATTGGCTTAGAGGGGTGACTGACAACACGTGGAACCAATGAGCAGATGGTGTCAGAGGGGAGGGGCCACAAGAACAGACAAAATGAAACTTAAGGAAACAAGAGCAACTGAATAGGTTAATAGGCTTATTTATGTCATGAATGACAAGAAAATTTTTTTTAACCTGATTTGATGCGAAACAAAAATCACAGTGATTAAAAAGACAAATGCAAGGCCAAACACAATCCTACGTTGTAAAATAAGACTTTGTTAATCCCAGATCAG
>NW_024630714.1:0-3584 GCF_008729295.1 Plectropomus leopardus
TTTTAATTATTTTATTTAATTTTATGTCCAATTTGTTTCTCTTTTAATTGATTTTACTCTATTTTTATTGTGTTTTTAAATGTTCTAATGCAGTTCTTATGAAAATCACTTTTTATTGTCTGAAAGATGCTGCATAAATAAACTCACCCTTCCTTTCCTCGGCTGAAGGAGATAAGGAAAGGAAGTATGAAGCGCCTTTTTTTTTTCAACTCCAGGTGTTAAAGCTGCTTCATGCGGTCGTTGTTTTTATTTTAATTTTGGAAAAACTCAGCTTGTCTTTCTGTCCTTCCTGTCGTCTTTCAGGAGCCGTCCCATCAGTTCTTCTTTGACCTGAGTAAGAAGGACGGCGGGGGTTTCCGGGGCCGCGGCAGGAAGAGACACTCAGACGGAGACGGACGAGGACGAGACCAGCAGTATGACAGAGGAGACGGACACCATCAGGGACACCCCAAACAGCCCCGCAGACACCGTGAGTCCAACGGCTCCAGGAAAGCATCCCCAACCCCCGCTCTCATAGGAGCAGACATTATATGGTAGATTAACCCTTTGAAACCTGAGCAAATTTGATAGATTTCTTTCAAAATACACCAGAAAAAGGCGACAAGCAACATAAGAATTAATGAGCCAAAAATTTCCAAAATAAATTGTAAAAAAAAAAACAAAAAAAAAACAAGATAAATTGTTAAAAAAAGTGTAAAAAGTGCTTACAAATAATAATAATTCTGTAAAGTAATTTTATATTTTACAGAATTATTATTCTAATTATAAATATAGGTTTGTTTTTTTCTTGCCTTTTAAAAAATAAAGCCTTTTAAATTTATTTCTTGGAATTTTGAAACACTTCTCGCCAGATGCTCATTGAATTTTTTTCCCACATTTTCAAATGAAAAATTTATACTTGTGAAGACGTCTTAAAGCAGCACAAAAAAGTGATGTCGATGCAGGTTTCAAAGGGTTAAGGTCTAAATTAACTACAGGATGCAGTAGTACTGCAATAGTACATTTATACAAACGTAATATGTATAGAGAAAGATTAGAATCTTCAGTCATATTTTTGCAGTACATTTTAAATCTTAAAAATGTGTCTGACAGTCCAACAATGTGATAAAACCTTTTAAAAAATGTGAAAAAATTTGCGCAAGTTTCAAGAAATTAAAAATAACCAAGTAAACGCTGTAGCTTTCCCTGAAATCCAAACTTCACACCCAATCTGAGCAGGTTTTAATCTCTCAGAATGACTTTTTATATCGTTTGTTATTTCATCGTGTTTCAGCTCAGCCAACAGGTCCCTGCTGGTTCTGTCTGGCGAGTCCTCAGGTGGAGAAACACCTCGTCATCAGCATCGGATCACATGTGAGTTCATGGATATTTATGAATAAACATCCAGTCAGATTCCTCCATTTTCCCACAGTGACGGAGTTTGTTTTCCCAGTGTTACCTGGCTCTGGCCAAAGGCAGCCTGACTCCTCATCACATGCTGATCCTCCCCATCGGTCACTACCAGTCTGTGGTGGAGCTGAGCTCGGAGGTGGTGGAGGAGATGGAGAAGTACAAGTCGGCCCTGAGGAGCTTCTACAAGAGCAGAGGAGCGCGCTGCGTGCTGTTTGAGAGGAACTACAGGAGCCAACACCTGCAGCTACAGGTCCAAACGCACAGTCAATCAAAACGTTATTAGATGTTAGATACATGTTTAAAATGTATAAAATATTTTCTACTTTTACCGTGTAGCTCATTGGTGTTGTGATATCACACTCTGCATGGTGTTGAATTTAAATTCTTAATTTTCAGCTTTGACTTTTAACCCTTAAGGCCTGCATTAATGTTACACACACTCATATCACTGCATGCAAAGTTTTCCTTTTAAAATCAGGCTGTGAAAAATATCTGGATTAATATTATTTTCTACTTTCACTGAGTTTATTTTCTTTTAACCAACATCTGTCATAATTATAAATATCAAACATCAAAATATTAAATATCAAATGATGTAATAAGGGGGAAAAATGTAAAAATGACAAATTCAAAGACAAAAGTCCGGAATGATACCCAGAAATAATACAAGTCATGTTTTTATGCTTTGATGGCTGTGGGATAAAAAAAATGCAGTTTGAATGGGTTTCAATGGAGCACTTTTTGTACTTAACAGTATGAATGTAACATTATCTGTTCACACAGTGTATTTTAGACTTATTGTAGGAGCTGAGCTGGAAACTCCAAGATTAAACAAAAATACACACTCTTGCCAACATGTATGCCATGTTCATGAACAAAATTATCAAAAAAAATAAGACTGAAAAGTGTGTAAAATGCTCCAAACAGTCCCTAATGGTTAATATCAGAAAATGCACTCACTTGCCAGTTAATTACAGTACGTACACCTAATGCACTTAAATTAATGCATCCTATATTCAAAATAATTTTAATAATAAATTAGATTAGGAGTGAGTTCACTTAACTCAAAGGTGTTTCTCATGGAGAAAACAATCATAAAACTTCATTTTTAAAAACCTTGGCTAAAAAGGTAATTCTTAAAAGTGTAGATTTTAAAACAAATTGACGTATGATGAAACTTATAATGTTTTTGTTGAAGGTCTTTAAAAAAGGTGTTGATTAAACAATTATTTATTCCAAATCGTATATATCATTGATAACTTAGGGGGGTGTTGGGATGACAAGGGTGCTGTTGTTGTTGTTGTTGTTGTTGATGTTCATGGTGTTGCTATCAGGTGGTGCCGGTGCCGTTGGACCGCTGCACCACGGAGGACATAAAGGAGGCGTTCATGGTTCAGGCTCAGGAACAACAGATGGAGCTGATGGAGATTCCTCAACACACAGACCTCAAACAGGTATACACACACACACACACACACACACACACACACACACACACACACAAAAACCACATTGGAGGAGGCTTTGTTTTTTTAAAGTGTGCCTTTTGAAAATACCTAAAATATGGGTGAGATTCTCTGTCCAGTTGCATTTTTTTTCCCAAAATGTACATAAGCAAATGTGCACACTATGATGATCATCAATTTTCAAAACTGGTTAAGCTCAAAACTGGTATATCGCTGCAACCATAGGTAGCAATAAAATGTGTTTGTGTGTGTGTGTGTGTGTGTGTGTGTGTGTGTGTGTGTGTGTCTGTGTTCAGATTGCCCCTCCAGGGACTCCGTACTTTTACGTGGAGTTGGATTCAGGAGAGAAACTTTTTTACCGCATCCAGAAACATTTCCCTCTGCAGTTCGGAAGGTAAAACAGTCTATGAATATGAATTGCTACGTCCTCAGTAACTGATGATTTAGAGGTTTAAATAAGAGTGTAACCAGGGGGGCTAAGACAGTTACCCAGTCGTGCCGCCTCTTGATCCACAGCACCTCCCTGCCACCTGTCTCACATCCACATCCGGCTTACTTCAAATGGTGCTAACTTGCCAAAGTATGCACAAAACACAAGCTATAAGTAATGGGGTGTTGCAGTGCCGACTTGGAACAGCCTATCACCATACACCTGCACTGTTTTTTAATCTGCTACCTTATGAGGGATGGTCCACTATTATCAGTTTTATCAGTGCATGTTTGTGT
>NW_024630715.1:0-3134 GCF_008729295.1 Plectropomus leopardus
AAGAGATGGAGGGAAGGTTGGGGAACAGTGGGAGGAGGAGGAAGGATTAAAATTTGTGAAATACAGCCTGTGACGAGGTGACTGGCCTGTCTGTCTAATTAGGCAAGAAGAGGCATTTCCGCTAGTTGGGGAAAAAAAAATCTGCATGCCTGACCGTTTCACTGAAAATCTTAGCTCACAGACTCACAGGCTGCTTCATTCGATGACTGCATGGACGAAACTCTTGGACTCTTATTTGCGTGTTGACAAGTAGACTGACTGAGTGATAGGCGTGGACTGGACACAGTTGAATGGCTGACAGTTACCCCAAAAGAAGACCAAGTGTGACCAATTTGCTGAAAGGTTTCTTAATGAGATTAGAATAAATCAGTTTACCAATTAATGAGCTCATAAGCATTATAAAGTGTGCTTATTTTGTACAAACCTACAAGATAGTTCTAAACACAAAGGATGTTGTTACTAAATGTAAAGTTAACATAAAGTTACATTGGTTAGATTAAGGCAAGTGTAGTTATGGATGTTAGGTTTTGGAAAAGAAAGATAGTAACAAAAATCTCTTGAAGATGACTTGGTTTCACATGGATACAAACACTGCTGTTCTGATGGTACACAGTGGTGATTTATCTTTCACAAAACCGTTTTTGGCCAAATGTACCAACACTGTATATTAACCACACAGTAACCAGTAGCTACTCATGCAAAGGAAATTATGTTTTTGGTTGGTTTGCTTGTGTATTGCTTGTGTAAATGTTAAATTGTGGTTCTCCAGATTGGAAATTGGGATTTTTATATAAAAACAATAAATCATTCAGACTTTTTACTGTATTATTGTCACTGTACAAAATAGCTACTTATTTTCTTAATTTTAGATAACTTAAACTCATTAGTTTTATTGAGTAATCCATAAATAGTCTAAATATTTAGATGTGGCAGGATTTCAAGGTTAACAAGCTGGAAAATGTTATTCCAGATTTTGACCCTAACAGAATTGTTACTTGTTATTCAGATAGACAGATGTGACTCCTCACTATAGTGACTGATGAGTAGACCAATAGACTTAAACTCTAATAGTACCGACTGGAAAAATGGTTGGCTGATAAGCCATCCTACAGATGTTGTATGTTGGCAGAGCAGATCTTTGTATCACAGTAATGACAATCCCTGCTTCCCCTCCATGTATCAGGATTCCCCTGTGTCTCTCCTCCTTATCCACTGAACATGTCAGAGTACATTTTACATAGTACTAAGCTGTGAACTGTTTGCACTGCCTGCTCCTCTTTACAAGAAGAGGATGTACAATCAAGTACAGATAGATAGAGGGGAAGTGGGGAAGGATGCTGGGACTAGAGGAAGAGCAACAAACCCCTCCTGATGTTTCTCCAACATAAAAGCCTTTCATCAGGACAGTTGCGGTTACAGTCCGGCTCCCCAACCCCTCTTTATTTTTAGGACAGAGAATGCATTCTGGATGAAAGAGTGACAGTGAAGAAGCAGTCTGTTTTTTCTTTCTCTGATGCTATTTAAGCTGTGTTCTTCCCTTGTTGGAGCCATTTTCCCCGAAGACCATGGTACTTATATTTTTGTAACAGAAACAGAACAAAGGAAGTGATGAGGAGATGGAATGATGGAGTAATGGCAGAAAAAAAGTGCACCATATGTCCGTGTTTTCTCAACACGCAGCTCAACATCACAGCTGACCCAACATTCCCCTCACTCTACAGACTTCCTGTCAAATGGAAACCACTTGGTTAAATTTCTTGCTTGATTGTTGCAGTGATGTAAAGGAATATGTCACTCATTGCGGTTCAAACATGTTAGCCACAGCTTAGTTTTTTTTGCATTTCAGTGCCAAGGCATTAGAAATCACATTGGGGTCATTCTGTGTTCCCAGGGTCTGATGGTTCCCAGTTCTGTATGCTCACCTAGGGTCCTGTGTTCCCAGAGTCCTATGCTTCCAGGGTTCTAGGTTAACCAGTCTACATATGAGCTCTCGAAGGACTCTATATTCTCAGGCTCTTTGTTCCCATGGTTCCTTGTTCCCTTGTTCTATATTTGCTTAATATGACCTTGGTTAGATAGGGAACCAGAAAATGTATTACCCTGACCGTGATGAAATTGTACTGACACGTCTTTGTCTAAATTTTGTTGCTCTCTCTGTCAGGACAGCAGTTCCCTAATTAATTACAGCCCCCAAAAATTAAAGAAGAACTGTTACTTGAAAAAATAAGAAGCAACTTTAAGAATTAAAAAAGGGATTAACTGAGGGTTAAAACAAGTCTACAGCTGGGCATAATTCTGTTTTTTCAACAGGTTAAGGTTGGGTAAGAGGCCAAAGGTTAGGGAATGGTAAAATATCCAGAAAAATCTACTATTCCCATCTCAAAACAGGTGAGGGTTAGGAAAATAGACCTGGAAATGGGGTCCAAAACCTTTACACACATTCTTACTTGTCAATTTTAATCATAGATTTGAATCTATTTTTGGCTCTTTGTCTGATGTCTTATGTATTATTCACATGCATGGAAAACCACAGCCATTTAAGGGACAGAGAGTGACAGGAGAGTAGCATGAACACAATAGACAGGTATTATGTCTCAACAGAATACTGGACTGGGGAACATAGGACCTTGGGAACTTAAATACATTCCCTTGCGACAAGCCAAAAAACAAAAAGTTAAGTAGTTTGGGGGGGATCTTACATCAGTAAGTGAGTAATCTCTTGTTAGAGTTTTGTGGCCTTGAGCCCAGACCTCTGGTTTCCCTCCTGCAGCCTCTGCACTTCACCAAATACTCATGTAGTCTGTGTGAGTCATTCAGGATAACAGGATCCAACTGCATCCTTTAAACATTACAGAGACTGTGACTGTCTCTCCTGACTAAAGGAGTCACCACTTTATCACAGACAGCTCTGGTAATTGCTGAGATAGGCTGGCATGTTTTGAGTTAAAGCTGTGTGTGTGTGTGTGTGTATGTGCATGCGCGTGCGCGCGTGTGTGCAGCAATCAGCGACTGCGGGTTGAGCAAGGGAATGAACAAGTGAGTGAGCGTTGTTGATGAGACTTAAAACCATAAGCATGACAGCTAAGTTAGCCAAATTGGGAGTTCACCAGCATGCTGCGGTGTGTGTGTGCGTG
>NW_024630716.1:0-3546 GCF_008729295.1 Plectropomus leopardus
TTCTGGTTCATTTCTTTTCAAGTTGCTTATTGTCTCTTTCTATGTTTTTGACAAAAAAAAACCCCATTTCATTAGAATATTTAGAAACCTTACACAACGATATCATAAATTCTTCTACCAACTGTTACAAATGTTAAATTGGAAACTGAGAAAACTTTGCACATCACTGACGTGTTCTTTGTAATGTAAAGCAATTGTTGGTCCAATAAATGTAACCCTGGACTAGCTACGTGGGGTTTATGGTTGTAACTAATAAGATAAACAATTGTTTATTTTTTCTTAATTAAAAGATGGAAATGTTATTCAAAATAACAGTAAATGATCAAAATCTTCTTTCTCACTTAAAATAACGCAATATAATTGTGAAGCATAACAACAGGACTGCAAAGATGGATGTTAACTGATCACATTTATTTCTTTACCTGAGCTGATTATGGACCCCCTCACTGATTTTCATGTTTTATGTTCTTACCACAGCAACCCACCTCTAAGTGAAGAAATGCTTCCCCCAGGGGAATGGATGTGTCACCGCTGTAATGTTCGAAAAAAGGTGAGTGGCAGCTTCTCTCCTAGCGCTCCTGATCCCCCACCAGTGTAATAATGCTGTCAAAATGTAGAGAAAAGTATTTGCTTGTTTGCTGTGTGGACTGAGGAATCTGGATTTTGGTCTTTGTTTGCTTCCCTCAGAAGCGAGAGCAGAAGTCAGAGCAGACCAATGGCCTCCCGGAGAGGTCCTCATCGAAGCGCTCTGTGTCCCCAGCTGTGGAGCTGGAGCTCAACGCCGGCCCACTGCGACTTGACGGTCTGCCTCCGGGGGCCGGAGCGGCAGGGCCCGGTCTACGAGTGGCCCAGGTACGCCTCTTGGACCGCAGGACCAGCAGCAGGCCAAGCAGCCGGCCCGGGACACCCACCTCTAACACTTCGTCCACCCCGACCCCCTCAGAGGAGCAGAATGATGGGGAGGAGGAAGCAGTTGAGCCTGAGGATGAAGCTCAGGGCTCAGAGCTCGAGGGCGCCACGCTATCTGCTCCGGCTCCACGTCTTCTAAAGAGGCCCTTTCAGCTGCTGATAGCAGCTGCCATGGAGAGAAACCCCACGCAGTTCCAGCTGCCCAGTGAGCTCACATGCACCACTGCACTACCAGGTCAGTCAGTCAGAACAAATTCCTCAGCCCCCACTGTGACATGAATCTGTATTTATTTCAGAGCCTGACTGATGAATCGATCAGCTGGATTTATCGGCTGATGTTGGCCTCTTACACATATATTGGTATTGGTGTATATGTTGACCAATAAACACCAATGTAAAAAGTTGTTTTTTTTCTTACAAACATTATCTAGAAAAAGATGCTTTAAGTAATTTATAATAATTACATTCCCAAATAAGGTTTCTGTTTCAGTGCACTGATGTCATTTTTGCTAAAAAATGTTTTTGTTAAACTGTAAAATATCTTGCCTCCATTAAGGGATAATTGCAATATTTAAAGATGTAAAGATACTTAGATATGTAGATAGATGGAATAGTGGTTAGTGGTTATTTTGCTCCCTAATATTGGTATCAGCATCGCCCCAAAAAGTATCAGTAGTCCTCTCATTGGGGCGGCTGTGGCTCAGTGGTAGAGCAGGTCATCCTCTAATCGTTCCAACAGGTATTTAAATGTTAAGACTAAGAAAAAAAAATGATGCGAGATGTTGTTGAAGTTATAAATAAAAAAAGAAGTACACCTGGGTCACAAGGTGTGTCCTGGAATGTTTTCAAACAGTCCAGATTTGTGATGAACTACAGCATACATATATGTGGATTGGACTGTTTCTCAGTTGTCCCACCTCCTTTGGGTTTGTAGGCAGCAGTAAACGGAGGAGAAAAGAGGAGCTACTGGGGAAGCCGTTCAGAAGGCCGCAGCATGAGCTGGATCCTAATGGTCTGGTCCCTCTACCGGTCAAAGTCTGCTTCTCATGCAACAGGTCAGTACCAGATGACAATGTGCACTGAGCTAAAGTGCTAGAAAGCGTGCTGATTTTCTTGGATTTCCTCTGACAGGAGTTGCAGGTTGGCTCCGCTGATCCAGTGTGACTATTGTCCCCTTCTGTTCCACATGGACTGCCTGGACCCTCCACTCACAGCTTTACCTGCTGGAAAATGGATGTGTCCAAACCATGTCGAGCACTTACTGGTAAGAGGCTCGGAGCTGCTCCAACCTTTTCTCTGGTCACGGATGTTTTGTTTTTTGGCTCAGTGAAGATGGCGCAGTAGAATGATTTTTTTTAATTGTTTGTCTGCTGTCCAGCTGAATCAGAGGAGCCTCAGCCTGTCCAGCCGCTGCCAGCTCTTTGACCATTTCCAGGACAGGATGTCCCAGCACGCCGTCAAGTTGGATTTCTTACGAAGAGTCCATCGACAGAACGCACCAAACCGGCGCACAACCCACCAGCACAACAAGAAGACCATTAAGGTAGACAACTGACTGCTGTGTAGCTGTTTTTGTTTCCTCGTGCTTAAATACTGTGTCCACAGACAGAATAGATGGAACATTAGGCAGCTCTGAAAACAACACTGCAACAAATTGTTTCTACAGATGAATTCTATCCCAATTTGAGCATACATGTCCTTAAATGTTATTGGACCTTGCCAGGATACCCAAACTCACTCAGTACATTAGACACCCTGCTTATTCAGAGACTTCACAACATGTCAGTGAAATTGACAGTAAAGCGATGAGGTTATTTCTAACAATGACTGTTTGGATTCAGGTGCCAGATGCCATCAAGTCGCAGTACCAGAATCCTCCCCCCATGCTGCTTCCTACAGGGGTGCGCCAGCTGGAGCTGGTTTGTAGCGGCGTTCCCGGCCATCCGCCCTCAAAGCACCTCACCACCGAGGCTGAGCAGCAGGAGGTAGGCACACAGCAACACCACAACAGTTGAATCAGTCTTGTAAGAGTGACATGCAACACATTAACATGATGTTAGAAAACATAGACTTTAGACTTTTAAGATACATGTAAACGTGTTAGTCTGACTGAAATTGAATTTCCTGAAATCGGACTAACACACCCAGATAATTTGATTGGAAGTTGAGCTGTTCTGTCATGTAAACACCTCAGTCTGACTTACACTGGACATGGCGTTCTGCACATGGCCCGAGTTGCTGCGCCGTGGTTACAGATAGTGACTATTCAATACTTTCGGGCATTTATAAAAATGCACTGAAGAGGGACTTGTCTTTTTTTAATTTTGGCTTAGGTGAGGGACATACAGCTTGAAAAGATAGTATTTTACATAAAAAGACACACCCCAGCTCACCCCCCTCCTAGGGCTGGGCGATAAAACAATAACAATATCAATCAAAAAAAAAACTTTTCCTCAATTAAAATATGAGACTGATCGATAGAATGTCGATAGAATGTCGATAGAACGCATTCCAGCCATGTTTAGACAGACAACATGAACAGCCAATGATAATATGAATTTGCAACAGCAGCACAGTGAGAGAGACAAACAGCGCAGCTTCTCCTCACAGCACCAAAGTGTCTGAAACAGATAAATA
>NW_024630717.1:0-3395 GCF_008729295.1 Plectropomus leopardus
CAGCGCAAGAAATATTAAAGCTGCAGGCAGCGATGAAAGGGCCCTCGCCCCCGCGTACTTCGGGGTTCTGGTGGGACTCCAGCCGCAGCGGTCTTTCATTTGTGTGAAAGTCAGATAATTCACGCAGAGACTTTGGACCCTGGAGTGAGATATTTCACCTGGTGTAGTACTTCCAGTGGCCACTAGGTGGCATCAGAGGGGACAAAAGTCATCTTGGTGTACATCATTTTTTGGATATTGTCATACAGATGTTCAGGGCGGGACCCTCATCAAACCTATGAAGTTTCAGGCAGATCGGACAATGTTCACCAAAGTTACACCGAATTCCTGTTGTATACCGAGACATCAAAATTGTACGCCACAAAACGGGAAAACCGTAAAAGCTTTGCGCAGACCTGTGCTAACTTTTCATCACCAAGGGGTTGAGAACGGACACGCCAAATCTGAAGTCGATCGGATTAATCCTGTAGGACAAGATGGCAAAAGTACGAGGCCCAAAACCGCCACAACTTAGCACAAAATTCAAAAAGGCTGACCGAATTTCATAATTTTACGTGAAACTGGCCATTGGGGCTAAATGTTAGGGGGCGCTGTAGAGCCACAAGTTTGGTGATGATGATGATGGTGGTGATGATGGTGAGGTCGATGAAGATGATGTTGACGCTGATGACGCTGCTCTGCAGGCTCAGACCCGTTAAGTCTCCTCGTTAAATTAAAGGTTCGTATTGACAGTCTGACTGTTGACTTTGGAACATTTGAACCTTTTTTTCTGTAACTTAACTTCAGCTTCTCTCTTTTAGAAACTTCTCAGAACCAGCGAAGAATCAGCTGAACTGGGAGACCCCCGTGACGTCACATGGACACGCCCCCTCCTTGTAAAGTTAACCAAGACAACAGGAAACACACAGTGCTGTCACCTGCAAAATAAAAGCTCGTGATAGCTTTTAATGCGTTCACCACAGATTCCGGATAGGAAGTGTGAGGAGACGGATCATCTCTGAAAATGATGATGATGATGAAAATGATGATGATGATAAGGATAAAGGTGATAACAAAGATAATGGTGGAGACACCGGCGCTGCCGGTGGTGATAATTGGGTCAGTAATGAGGAGTCCAGAAAATGAAGATAATTAAGACAATGAAAACGATGACTGTGACATCGACTCTGACGGTGATGAGGAAGTCAACGATGAAAATGACAACGTTGACAATAATGAAGAAGACGATGGTGATGATGAAGTTAACAAGGACAATGATGCCAGTGATGTCGACGATGATGAAACGATGCTGACAATCATGACGGTGATAATGAAGAAGAGGTTGAAGATGATGATGTCAGTGATGATGACAAAAATGATGAATGTGACATTGACGCCGACGATGATGATGATGGTAACCATGACTACAATGAAGTCAATGATGACCAGGTTTTCCCGAATATCGTCATAAACTCTTAAAAGGTGCTGAATTCATCTAAAAACAAGGCCTTAACTGGTATGAAAAAGGCTTAAATTAATATTTAATAAGTCTTAAAATTGCTAAAACTCTGTTGTTAAATCTCAAAAATAATTTCTAAAAATCTTATTTAATAGTGCAGGCAATAACTTTATTAATCCTGAAAGGGGAAACTCATATGCCACCATGATCAACATACAACAACACATCAAGACATGACAGTACAACATGCACTTTACACACATTATATACGTATGTATATATGAGTATATGTGTGTGTGTGTGTGTGTGTGTGTGTGTATATATACGATTTTTGTGATGTTTTAAATGTAGAAACGTTAGTATTTTTTGGGAGGGTAAGGTAGTTTTATTGTGAAAAGCAGGTCCCGGATGCGTGTGTCGGTGTGTGTCGGTGAGCTTTCAGCGGGAGTGTTTCCTGCTTCCTTTCGGTCCTGTCTCAGTCTGTCCCAGTCGAACCAGTCCAGAACCAGTACTCCCAGTTCTCCCAGCAGACAGGCGCAGAGCGGAGGAGGACGGAGGTCCCGTTAAAGTCCCGGCAGCACCGGAACACACCGAACATGGCGAAGACCTACGACTATCTGTTCAAGCTGCTGCTGATCGGAGACAGCGGCGTCGGTAAGACCTGCCTGCTGTTCCGGTTCAGCGAGGACGCCTTCAACACCACCTTCATCTCCACCATCGGTGAGTCTCACCCGGTAACACTGACCCGGTAACACCCGGTAACACCGACCCGGTAACACTGACCCGGTAACACCCGGTAACAGTGACCCGGTAACACTGACCCGGTAACACCCGGTAACACTGATCCGGTAACACTGACCCGGTAACACCGACCCGGTAACAGTGACCCGGTAACACTGACCCGGTAACACCCGGTAACACTGATCCGGTAACACTGAGCAGAAAACCAAACAGATTCATAGTGACAATACAACATTTTATACATACATACACACATATATATGTATGTATGTATGTATATATACGTGCATGTATGTATATGTATATGTATGTGTATATGTATGTGTATATGTGTATATATATATAGACAGTCCCTAACATTAGAAAGTTAGGGACTGTGTGTAATTAATGAGGGGGGCAAATGTAAAGCGTGTTTTCTTAAAAGCAAATCAAAAATATTTTAAACTTTTTTTTTTATAGTTAATTGATTATTCTGATTATTGTTATTTTAAAAAAGCGAGAACAGGAGCGCTTCCTTTGGGTCTGAGGATTAAAAATCAAAAACAAAACACTTAAAATGCCGTCATTTCTACAGCGCGGTCTCGATGAACCCGAGCTTCAGTATTATTATTCATTTATAATTATTTATTTTTTTTACCATTTTTTAAAGAACACATTTTGGGGATTTTTCTTTCCTCAAAATTCTGTGCAAACTTCTGTTTTTCTTTACATTTTGTTTGTGTGTTTAATGGTTTTGTTGAACAAAATTATACAATTAATGCTTCAAATCACAACAGACGCTTCACAAAGTGCACACAGTGCAACACAGCTTTGGCGATTTTTTAATAAAAACATTTCTGCAGTTTATTTCCTTCAGTAATTTAAGAAAATATTCTTATCTTTAACGTTTGTGGTGATTTTTAAAGAGTGCGTGCGTGCGTGCGTGCGTGCGTGCGAGCGTGCGTGCGTGCGTGCGAGCGTGCGAGCGTGCGTGCGTGCGTGTGTGCGTGCGTGCGTGTGTGCGTGCGTGCGTGCGTGTGTGCGTGCGTGGTTGAGGTTTCTTGTTGCTGGTTTTCTAAGACGCACTAACGTGTGTCAGATGCTCTCAGTGTGTTTTCTCGTCAGTGGACTCAAACAGGACGTCTGCAGCCGTTCATCACATTTAAGCCACTGTGTTCACTCTGCAGGTCAAAGGTCACCATGACCTCTGTAAAACAAGAAATTTAGAACACACACA
>NW_024630718.1:0-3783 GCF_008729295.1 Plectropomus leopardus
TGAGTCTGAGTCTGACTGAGTCTGAGTGACTCTGAGTGAGTCTGAGTCTGAGAGAGCCTCAGTCTGAGTGACTCTGAGTGAGTCTGAGTCTGAGTGAGAGTGAGTCTGAGAGAGTGAGTCTGAGTCTGAGAGAGTGAGTCTGAGTAAGTCTGAATCTGAGTGAGTCTCAGTCTGAGTGAGAGTGAGTCTGAGTGAGTCTGACTGACAGTGAGTCCAGTGGGTCTGGGTGAGCCTGAGTGAGTCTGAGTCTGACTGACTCTGAGTCTGAGTGAGAGTGAGTCTGACTGAGTCTGACTGACTGAGTCTGAGTGACTGAGTGACTCTGAGTCTGAGCAAGTCTGAGTCTGAGTGAATCTGAGTGAGTCTGAGTCTGAGTGAGTCTGACTGACTGTGAGTCTGAGTGAGTCTTAGTCTGAGTGACTCTGAGTGAGTCTGAGTCTGAGTGAGTCTGAGTCTGAGTGTGTCTGAGTCTGAGTGAGTCAGAGTGACTCTGAGTCTGAGTGCGTCTGAGTGAGTCAAAGAGAGATATTGCCTCAGCAGATGGTTTGTGTTTCTGTGTGAAAACAGCTCGGTGCAGCAGCAGAAGTTGTGACGGAGCGAACTTTCTTGAGTTTTTACAAACGGCCTCAGAGGGTTTGCAGAGAGGACGTGTGAACGCTGCCTGAGGACAGAGAAACATCCAGCTGAAATACTTGTTCTTATTTTTAAGTTGACATCAGCAGTATCCGGCCTGTCGGCGTGTCGGCGTGTCGGCGTGACGGCGTGACGGCGTTGTGCGGCTGCAGTTAGGAGGAGTGTGACGCCGCGTCGCTGCAGGGTTGTGCTTCTTTCTCCTTCTCGTCGTCGTCGTCGTCGTCGTCGTCGTCGTCGCTCAGGAAAAGCAGCGGGAACATCCCCAAGATACAGCCGATGGAGACGCCGATGGCTTTACCCTGCAGGCCGGAGGACCCGAATTATTATACGAGTTAGGGTCCTGCACACATTCTGATTATTTTGGAAAGACAGTCAGGCTTCACACACATTTTTACTAATACATTTCCACGACTTTTCCATGATTTTGAGGCAAAACCAGACAGTCTCTTTAACAAACATCAATATGCCTTAACAGTTGTTTTCACTGCAGATTTTTAAAGAAAAAGAATGTTTTTTTTTTCTTAAACATTTTGGATGTTTTCTAGGAAAAATATTTGCGTTTTTTTTTGGTGATTGTTTAACAAACAATTTATTCTTGAAATTTTTTGCCTTTCTTTTTTCCTTTAAACATTTTTGGGGGAGTTTTAAAGAAAATATTTTTTTTTTACTTTAAAACTGTTTTGCTTTGTTTTTCTTAAAACATATTTGGCAAATTTATTCTTTATTTTTCACCTTTATGCCTTTTGGTTCTTTAAGTATTTTTGGTGATTTTTTTGTTTTCTTTAAAAAATGACC
Source organism: Plectropomus leopardus (assembly GCF_008729295.1). NCBI lineage: Eukaryota > Metazoa > Chordata > Actinopteri > Perciformes > Serranidae > Plectropomus > Plectropomus leopardus. Next base: position 1,429 of record NW_024630718.1, read on the forward strand.
AAAACTACACCATTTATCATAGTAAGAAATTGTATAAATTATGTGAAAGAATTCCTTAAAGCTTTCTTTTTGTTTTCACTTCAGAAAATGTCACGCCTTCCTTTGTTGTTGTAATTGCTACTGAAGATATTAAACACTTCAAACAAACGCTATAACACTGAAAAATACATAAATATTGGAAACCCCCAAACAAACTGAAACATCTGCAGCTCAACTTCAGCTGCAGACGTTTGTCATTCGCACCTCTCTGTCCGGCTTTTTTTTTCCATTTTCACATCTTTTCTCTGCTGCTGGCTTTGAAATAAATTCCCCCAAAATAATTCAAAGAAATATCAGAATCTCACCATGTGCGAGCTGAGCTTGGTCTGCCACATGTCCGCCTGTTTGGGCGTCAAATCTGGACCCTGCATCCCAAATTTGGACGCCAGAGCCTCCACATAACCTGCAAGACTTTATACACACACATCTGTGTAATTACACCTGTGCGGACATTTTAGTGACAGTCATTTACCATCCCATAATGTTCATCTAAAAAACATCCTAATCCTTTTTCTTTGTTATAAACCTGAAGCAGGTCGGAGTTAAACTGCTTCTCACAGTGACGTAAAAATAAAGCAAACATGTCTGTGTTTACTTTATCGAACCTTCCTCATTAAAAACAAATTATTTAAAAATGTCCTCAGGATGAAAGTGTTAAACTAGTTTTTCCACAGATTAAAAAAGGACAGAGCACACAAACACACCAAAATAAACTGCAAGTATGCAGGTATGTAAAAACCTGGGGAGGAAACGGAAGATGAAAAAAACAATAAACGGAGCAAATAAATGCAAACGTTAAACTACAAGGAGCAAAAAAAAAAGATCAGACAGCAAAACCAGACAAAGAAACCTCTGTTCATTTAGTTATTTTAATGTAAAAACACACTGAACCGCCTCCAACAGACTTCACAAGTTTACCTTAAAAAAAAAGAAAAAAGTTCAGCTTACCCGAGACCCGCCAAATCTGAGACCAGGTTCCCCAGCGCCGCCGCTGCAAAACACAGAGAGGAAAACACTTTGATGTCTGACGTTCCCTTATGAAACCAACACAAGAAAACTGAAAAATAATGAATCTTATAACATGAAAGATTTCACTGATTTATAAAAGTGCTCAGCAGCACCTTTTCATGACCCTTTTAGGGTCTCGTTTGGGATTTAAGGACTCAGAATCAACATTTTTGGGGGGTAAAATGTGAAAAAATGCGATTTACAAACTGCAGGAGAAAACCTCCGAGAGCCGAAGCAAAAGGTGAACACCTGAGTGTAATCACAATACTCTAAAGTTTTAGGAAAAAACAGAAACTTTCAGGGAACCCTCATAAATAACAAACTGTCCCTATCCATTTTTTTAAGTTTCTTTTTTTGGGCTTTTGGCTTCATTTGAGAGGACAGATTAAGTGTGAAAGAGGAGGGAGAGGAGATGAGATGTGGCCGGAATCGAACCCGCGGTCACTGTGGTGAGGACCGAGCCTCTGTGCATCAATCACCTGAGCTACTGGGCGCCCATCAGTCCCTATCCCGAACCCCCGAGGGAGGCCGGTGCAGAACGGCCACTGAGGTGTTTACATGACAGAACAGCTCGACTTCTGATTGAATTACTGAGGTGTGGACGTTGCTCGACCACGACACCACCACAGACTGTCACGGTGAAGAAGGAGCTGAGCCAAAAGGTGATTTAAGTCCATGATGGCGTCATACAAGTCCTGCATTTTCTGAATTTGCATCAGAGTCTTGTGTTCTTACGGCTCCCAACAAGGTCCGCCCATCCAGTGCAACAGCTTGATCCAGGATGTTAGGGGTTAACCATGTCTCTGTGAAGATGTGTGCAGAGCAGCCTCTGATTTGTTGCTGAGTGAGCCTCAATCTCATCTCGTCCACTTTATTCTCCTGTGAGCGGACATCAGCCAGAAGAAGGCTTGGTAGAGCAACAGCTCTCGGTCCAAGTTTGGGTCAGCCTCGCCCTGATGCCGGCTCTCCTCCCTCTCTTTGTCTGACGCTTTCGGTTTCGTTTTTCCGCTCTGGTCTGACTGGCTGCTCGGCGTATGTTGTTTGTGGGGATCCTCTTGCAGTCTGCTGCATTCAGTCTAAACACCCAGACACCTTGCCCCGATGTTGATAAGTGCTTTTCTATCGTAGAAAAGTCATGTTTCAGCAGGAGGAGCCGTGTTGTTGAAAAAATAGAATAATGTTACAAAAAAGTAGCAAGGATTTGAGGAGCTACAGGCTGCTGCATCTACATGTGCTGCCGTCGTCATGGCAGTCGTGGTCATAGTCCAGTTTCGTTGGACTGACACAATATTTCCACTTTTTCTGACA
>NW_024630719.1:0-4784 GCF_008729295.1 Plectropomus leopardus
CCAGCAGACTGTATCAGCCAAACTAGGCTGGTCCAAGGCAGCTGAGCCAACCCTAACTATAAACTTTATCAAAGAGGAGAGTCTGAGCCAGCCCTGACTATAAACTTGATCAAAGAGGAGAGTCTGAGCCAGCCCTAACTAAAAAAATTATCAAAGAGGAGAGTCTGAGCCAGCCCTAACTATAAACTTTATCAAAGAGGAGGGTCTGAGCCAGCCCGAACTATAAACTTTATCAAAGAGGAGAGTCTGAGCCAGCCCGAACTATAAACTTTATCAAAGAGGAGAGTCTGAGCCAGCCCTAACTATAAACTTTATCAAAGAGGAGAGTCTGAGCCAGCCCTAACTAAGAAATTTATCAAAGAGGAGAGTCTGAGCCAGCCCGAACTATAAACTTTATCAAAGAGGAGAGTCTGAGCCAGCCCTAACCATGAGCTTGATCAAAGACACATCCAACCAAACACAACTTTGAGACACCTGGTGGTTCGTATATCAAGGCCGCTGTCTTGCTGTGGAGGCCCTGGGTTTGATCTGCTGCTTGTTGTCCCACTCTGACCCCCTTTTTACCGAAAAAGCTGTCCTGGTAAATAAAGAAAAAAATTTGAGGAGAAAAACAGGATTTCAAGAGGAGGGAACAGGAAGTGACAACATGCTGACTGATTTCTGGGTTTTAGGATTTATTCCTGCAGAACTCTGGATGCAGTTCCAACACTGAACATGTTGCAGTTGCTGAACAACCCAACGGAACGTTCTACAGCGGAACCAAAACAATAATTTTCAATCAGTAATTTTAAAGTAAGCCCCATGGTTGTTGTGACTTAAAGTGACTTCATGTTAAATTAAATATGAAAGGTTCTGCGGGTTCTGTGGTTCTGTTGAGCAGCAGAGTGACAGTAGAGACAGTGAGCTGGTGTTCTCTCCCTGACAGTAATTAGCTCAGAGTGATAATCTCCTTACAGCTGAGCTCTGTGTTCACCTCCACACTGAGCTGCTCTACCCTGCACCAGAGGGTTCCTGCTAGAACACTCTGACAACACACTTACTGCTCCACTGAGGGGGGGAACGCCACCCACAGAGAACAAAATACTTAAATAATTTCTGTTGCGCTCTTCTGAAGTTCTGTAGGGTGCAATGTTTCATGATCTGGATGGTTCTAGTGGTGGTTAAAGGTTCCCATGGGCTCCACCACTGCTCCATCTCTTTCTGTTCCATCCAGATTTGCCTCTAGGGTTCCACGCTCTGCTCTGCATAGTTCTTCCTCTGCTATGTAAGGCCCTTATGTTTGGGGGGGTTCTACTTCAGTTCTGTGGGTTTCTTCTGCCGTTCCATTGAGCTCCACCAGCTTTGCTGATAATGCTCTGGTTCTTTGGGTTCCTGTGATGTTCCCACGGGTTCTCTGCTTCTCTATAGGGTTCCATGTTCCATGCACTGCATGGTTCTAATGGTGCATATTGTCTTTGCTTCTGCTCTACAAGGTGTGGTCTTCACGGTTCCTACCTTCTTAGATGTCCTGTCACTTTGCAATAAGGTGTCTCTCTGTAAGGTTCCACGTTTGTTTTCTGTGGTTCCTCTTCTGTTCTGTAGGAGTCTGTTGTTGTTGTTGTGCTGGTTTCTGTCGTCGGTTTTATGGGGTTCCTTTAGTGTTCCGTCAATCTCAGCCATTGTTCCAGATTCAGCTCATGTTCTGCACACAGGATTCTGCTTTTTTCAGTGAGGTTCTTCCACTGTTCTGTAGGGTTCCTCTGCTGTTGCTAAGGCATGTGCCATGTTCTATAGTGTGTGCATTCATCTTATATTCTATGTGGTTCTTTATGTGTTCCTCTGGGTTCTGCAGGAGATCTACAACACTGTTATGTTCCTGACAGCTGTGACTCTGCTCCACACGGTTCTACATTCTACTGTTCTCTAATGGCTCTCCTATGCTGTTCTGAAGGGTTCTGTCATATTTCATACAGTCTGATCATGTTGTAGTTGCTGATCATGTTGCAGTTGCTGAACATGTTGCAGTTGCTGATCATGTTGCAGTTCCTGAACATGTTGTAGTTGCTGAACATGTTGCAGTTGCTGAACATGTTGTAGTTGCTGAACATGTTGCAGTTGCTGAACATGTTGCAGTTGCTGAACATGTTGCAGTTGCTGAACATGTTGCTCCTGCTGCAGGTTGTCTGTGTGAGAAGTCAGGCGTCACGCTGGCGAGTTAATCTGCTGCCTGTGTGTGATTGGACCAGCAGTCAGCTGGTCAGAGATGCCAAGCTGTGATTGGCTCAGAGGACCGTTGGCTCCTCCCTTCAGGTCTTGAGGTGACGGAGGAGATCAGAGTCTCTGCTGCCGCTGCCCTCAACACACCAGACAGGAACAAGAATCAGGAGAACCTTCAACAGGCTCTCAAACCCTGGCCTGGAAGATCCTGGAAGATCCTGGAGAATCCTGGAGGACTCTGGAGAAGCCTGGAGGACCCTGGAGAACTGGTCTGGTATTCTAAACCAGATTAGGGCAGAACCTCCAGCGGCTCCGGTCTGACGGATCTCTGCCTGTCTTCAATTGGATTAAAAGAGGAGAGTGTGGATTACCCAGCCTGCCTCAGGAGTCACTGTAGAGGGACAGGAATAGAAAGACAGACTGCAGGAGGCAACGCAACTATTGACCAACCAGACAGCAACCTGTCTGCACAGAGAACAATACAGCAACTGGTGGACCCTCTGTTGATCAGGAGGTCTGAGGGTTTCTGGAGGATCTGCTGGATTCTGGCGGTTCTGGTCTGGTAGAGCGGCAGCAGGAGTGGGGTGGGATCAAGGCTGTCATGTTGCCAGCAACTCAGCAATCTCAGGCTGCATCCAGTTTACCATTTGAGCAACCAGGTCACTGTTAGACCTCCAAACTAACTGCAGAACGAGGAACACTTCGGGCTAACAAGAGAGGCTAATAACAGGCTAACAAGAGGGTAACAAGTTTCTAACAATATGGTAACAAGTTGCTAGTAATAGGCTAAAAAGAGGCTAATAACAGACTAACAATAGGATAACAAGTTGCTAATAAGAGGGTAACAAATTGCTCATAATAGGCAAACAAGTTGCTAATAATAATGGTAGGTATAATAGGGTAACAAGTCAGTTAAAAAAGGGTAACAAGTTTCATAAAAGTTGCTAATAATAACTTAACAAGAGGCTAACAAGCTGCTATTAATAGGTTAACAATAAGTTAAAGAGTTGCCAATAACAGGCTAACTGGAGGCTAATAACAGACTTACTGGAGGCTAAAAACGGGCTAACTGAAGGCTAATAGCAGGCTAACTGGAGGCTAATAACGGGCTAACTGAAGGCTAATAGCAGGCTAACTGGAGGCTAATAACAGCTAACTGAAGGCTAATAGCAGGCTAACTAGAGGCTAATAACGGGCTAACTGGAAGCTAATAACAGGCTAACTGGAGGCTAATAGCAGGCTAACTGGAGGCTAATAGCAGGCTAACTGGAGGCTAACTCTGTGAGGTATCTGGAGTGTGAGGTGGGGGAGCTAGCTGTTAGCCGCCGGGCTAATACAGACAGAGAGATGGGCACAGAGTTCAGACTCCGTTAATCCCAATCAGACAGGTATGACCTGCTCTGCAGCCTGCAGGCAGAGCTCAGGGAAAACAGCACCCCCAGACACAGTGAGGAGGAGGAGGGAGGAGCTGCAGCTTCACCTCCTCTTCATCCTCTGAAGCCTCTTCCTCTTCCTCCTCCTTCATGGCCTTCACACACACCTGTGAGTACTGCAGTGTGTGTGTGTGTGTGTGTGTGTGTGTGTGTGTGTGTGCGTTTGTGTGTGTGTGTGTCTCAGTCTGGACGTTGTGTGTGAACGTCAAACAGAAGTCAGTGATCAATAAATCCTGTCTGACCAATAATCAATCAGAGATATTCAATGTTTGAACTGATCAACTTAATTGACATGTGGCACAGCTGTTCACTGAAGGACACTTTTGGACAAACTGTCCAACAGTTAAACAACAATGTCTCTCAACACACCATCTCACTTCCAGAACCGTGACCTTTGACCCCTCACTGCTGACTGTATGCAGAACATTAGTCCATGGGCTCAGTGTGACCTTTGACCTCTCGGTCCATCAGGTTCAGACTTAGGTCAGATATCAACGATGTCCAGAAACACGCCGACTTCTCTGACCCCCACTGACACACAGAGACCAGTCCACATCTCAGCAGGGACAGCCTGTCCTCCAAGGCCGTCCAAACTGTCCTCCAGCTCAGAGTTCACAGTGTTTGTGATGGTGTTGGGGGCTGCCCCATGGCATCATGGGTAACTGGACATGTGTGAACACTGAAAGGTCCATACAAGTTTTGGAGCAACATTCGCTGCCATCCAGAGGACGCCTCTTTCAGGGACGTCTCTGCATCTCCCAGTGAGCCTCGCTGCTGAGACACCTGCACAATGAGTCTCAGCAGCGGTAGAAACTGAAGTCAGGGACTAGACTCACCTGCTACAGTTCACACCTGTCCCCAATTGGACATGTGAGGGAAATCATTAAAGACAACATACAACCACAGAAAGGACACACTGAAGACAGACATCAAGACAGAATGGACTAAAGTAGTTAATGCACTCACTGAAGATGGACATGGAGACAGAATGGACAGTTAGTGTCCTCACTGAAGATGGACATGGAGACAGAATGGACAGTTATTGTCCTCAGCTCCCAAACACTGACTTGAGTGTTCAGAGAATGGCTGATGTCTCACAGTGGACACGTGCGGATGTCTCACAGTGGACACGTGCGGATGTCTCACAGTGGACAC
>NW_024630720.1:0-6182 GCF_008729295.1 Plectropomus leopardus
ATATGTAAAATGTATAGTTACACAGTATAAATATGAGTGATGCGGATATGACATATATGGTTATGCTGACATATTTTAGACTTACCTTACCATGGTAAAGGAGCAGGGTGCTATTTATTGCTTGTTAAATTATGACTTTAATCTCGTACGGTAGTCAAGAGCAGTCAAATCCTTATTCAGTCTTAATAATGTAATGATTGTTATGATTTACTCACTACTGTCATCTTTTTCACTTTCAGAGGGACAGAAGGAGGCCGACAGGTTACCATTACTAATTGCAAGCTGACAGCACAGTGGGTCAATGGACTAGCAGCCGCACCAGCAGCAGTTTATACACATATAAATATTTGTATTTTATTAGGGCCCGAGCACCTAGCGGTGAGAGGACCCTCTTGGAATACAAGAATTATTATTATTTTTCTGACGAGTGAATTACATTTTTGGAGGTCTAACATGCTCAAATGCTCATAAAAATTAGCAAGTATGTCCAGCCTGGCGCAAAATTTTGTATTTTGGTGGTTTCAGAAACATGGCAAAATGGCTCCACAGCGCCCCCTAATGTTTAGCCCCAATGGCCAGTTTCACCTACAATTACAAAATTTGGTACACTTATGAATAATGCCCTGACACACTAAAAAGCCTCTTGGACCCATCCCCCAAATCCAACAGGAAGTCAGCCATTTTTAGTTTTGCACTGATTTTTGGTGATTTCAGGCCTCGTATTTTTGCGAACTTGTCCTACAGGGTTATTTTGAATGACTTCAAATTTGGTGTGTCCATTCTTAACCTTGGTGATTAAATATTATCAAAGGTCTGCGCAAAACTTTTGCCATTTGTCTGTGGCTTAGCATCGAATGTCGATATTTTATTGTATAGGGGGAAGTTTTTATAACTTTACTGCACATGCTCGTATGTTCTCCAAACTTTGCCTGGTGGCAAAGCCCTGCCCGGGTCTACATGCTAATTTTCTGTCAGTGTGTTAAATGCCTCAGTAGCGTCCCCTAAAATACTTCAAGGTGGCAGCCCTCTCACTGCATTTCACCTGCATGTATGGAATCTGGTACACGTCTATCATGTCCAGATGTACAAAAAAGCCTCTTGGAACCACCCCAGAAACCCAAAAGGGAGTCGGCCATTTTTAGTCCAAAAACACACAATTGTCTCTCTTGTCTCCTGAATTTTCATATACCGAATTTTCCCTGCCAAGAACTTAGTTGATTATCAGCCTCACTCATATATCACTTGAGTTTTTAACAGACGTCACTGCCAATACTGAGCTGAAGGGAATGTCGAAACCATATAGCCTGGCAGCAGGTTCAGCTCAGTGGATAATTCAGGTGATTAGTGTACCTGAGGTTGCTGGTTCAAGTCTTATCTGGGACAGGTGAGTTTTGAAGGCTGATGACTTAGCACAGAGCTAAAGGGAACGTCGAACACATTTAAAGTGTCATGAGGTTTGGCTCAGTGGGTAATTCAGGTGACTAGTGTACCTGAGATTGCTGGTTCAAGTCTTATCTGGGACAGGTAACATTTGACTTTTATGGGATAAATAAAATTATATATCGGCTGATAGATCTGTCTCCTCTGTTGTCCCTTCCAAGAACTTAGTTCATTATTGGCTTGACTCATGTATTAGCTGAGTTTTCCACAGGCATCACTGCCAATACTGAGCTAAAGGGAACATCGATATCACATGAACTGTCAGGAGATTTAGCTTAGTGGGTAGAGCAGACGGTTAGGGTCTCCTAGGTTGCTGGTTCAAGACTTATCTGGGACAGGTGAATTTTGAAGACTGAGATAAACCCAAAGCAAGCATAAAGCTACAGGGAACGTTGAATCCATGAAGTTGAGTTGAAAGACAGTTAAGAGACAGGAAGTTGGGGGAAAGACAAGAAGTTAGGTGAAGAGACAGGAAAGTCAGTCAAGTTACATGCAGTTGGGTTGTGAGACAGGAAGTTAAGGTGAGAAATAGGAAGTTGGGTTGAGAGACAGGAAGGTTAGTCAAGTTACATCACGTTAAGTTCAGAAACAGGAAGTTGAGTTGACAGACAGGAAGTTGAGTGAAGACAGAAGATGAAGGTAAAAGAATGAGAGTATATTTTACCTGCTAAGAACTTAGTTGATTATCATATATCAGTCGAGTTTTCGACAGACATCACTGCTGAAAGTGAATTTTGTGTTTTAACACCATATTATCCTTATATCAGCAGAGTGGATAGATATATCAGCCAATATTTTATTTTACTTAACCCATAAAATGCAATTTGGCCGTAGATTCATAGTTTAGACAATGAATGTGATATTGCAGAACAAATTAAGGCACATAAAGTCGAGTGATATATAGTTTTGGCTGATAAATCAGGTGAAGTTATCCCGAAACAGGTAAAATCAATATCAGCAGATGCGTCTGTGGAAATCAAGAAATATCGGCCTGACTTGTATATCAGTCGCGTTTTCGACAGACGTCACTGCCGATACTGAATTATGCGTCTCAACACCATATGACCCTTATATCAGCAGAGCAGACAGATATTAGCCGATATTTCATTTTATTTATGCAATAAAATATCATTTGGCTGTAGATTCATAGTTTAGACACTGCCTGTGATATTGCAGAACAAATTGAGGCACATAAAGTTGATTGATATATCGTTTTAGCTGATAAATTGGGTGAAGTTGTCCCAAAACAGGTAACACCAGTATAGGCAGATGCGTCTGTGGAAATCAAGGAATATTGGCCTGACGCGTATATCAGACGAGTTTTTTCGACAGACGTCACTGCCGACAGTGAATTTTGTGTTTCAACACCATTATGACCCTTATATCAGCAGAGCAGACGGCTCTACCAGCCAATATTTTATTTATACTCTTATCCTCTACCTCCTACCTTCACTCAGCTTCCCATCTGTCAACTCAACTTCCTGTCTTTCAACTTAACTTCTTGTAACTTGACTAACCTTCCTGTTTCTCACCTCAACTTCCTGTTTCTCACCTCAACTTCCTGTCTCACAACCTACCTGCATGTAACTTGACTGACTTTCCTGTTTCTTAACCTAACTTCTTGTCTTTCCCCCAACTTCCTGTCTCTTAACTTCATGTATTCAGCATTCCCTTTAGCTTTTCCTGCTCTAGGTTTAGCTCAGTCTTTAAAATTTGTGTGTCCCAGACGAGACTTGAACCAACAACTTCATGCACACCAATCGCCTGATTTAACCACTGAGCTAAACCTCTAGACACTATTGGCATGGCTGTCGAAATGTCGACTGATGTATGAGTCAGGCCAATAATCAACTAAGTTCTTGGCAGGGAAAATTCAGTATTCAGTATATAAAGATTCAGGAGACAAGGAGACAAATGTGTGTTTTTGAACTGTGTTAAGTGGTCCTTGCAAGGTATGTCATCAATGACTTAAATCAGTAGAGCAGACAGATATAGCAACTGATATTTTATTTTATTTATGCCTACATAAATCAGAAGTAACCTGTTTCAGGGAGGACTTGAACCAGCAAACTCAGGCACACTATTCACCTGATGTACCCACTGAGCCAAACCTCCTGACAGTTTACATGTTTTCGATGTTCTGTTGAACTTAAATTTGCGTTCTTCTTTATGAGTATGTGTTCTAACAGGCAGAACCAATGCATCTGACACTTCACCTGTTTTTTACCTTGAATATACGTCTTTGTTTTGGACAACTGAATTCATCTGTCCTGCGTGCGGTTCAAACTAATGATCCCATAGTCTGCAGGCAAGCCCTCTACCCAACTGAACTAAACCTTCAGACAATTCGAATGTGTTTCAGTTGCATTATTACATAATGTAATCTGGCTTTTTCGACAATAACAGCCATTTTTATGACATGTCAAAATTTGGCCTTTTTTTGACAAGCTATATGATGTGGTTTTTGGCAGTGTTTTGTACATGCTATATTATGATGTTTTGGGCCCTTTTTTCAATGTGCTACAACATCGCGTGTCTCTACAGGCTATAATATACAGCCTTCAGCCATTTTTGGGATGTCAAAATTTGAGGTTTCTTGCCATTCTATAAACTATGGGGATTCAGAAGGTTTTTCAACATGCTGTATTGTGACGTTTTGAGCCTTTTTTTCAAAGTGCTACACCATGGCAAGTTTCAAAAGACATTCTATTTGTGTTTTTGGTGGGGGTTTTTTACTTGCTATATGATGGTGTTTTTAGCTATTTTTGCAACTTTCTCTGCTATGACGTCTCTGCACGCTTTTTTAATTGGTTTTCAGTAGTTTTTTTGGACACATCATATCTTGATATTTTTCGCCATAATATATTAATGGCCCTTTTGGTGGACTTTTCTACATTCTATATTATGGTATCTTTTTGCTCATTTTTGCGCCTTTCTCTTGTTATGAAATGTCAAGGCGCGCAATTTTAAGTGGTTTTCAGCTGTTTGGACATGTCATATATTGGCATTTTTGCCAAACTATAGCCTTGGTATTTTCAATGTGTTTTTTCTACATTCCAAATTACACTGTTTGGGGCGTTTTTGCAACTTTCTCTGCTATGACCTGTCTTCGCATGCTATTTTAAGTTGTTTTCAACTGTGTTTTGGACAAGTCATGTTTTGACATTTTTCGCCATTATTTAATTGGTTTTTAAGCCATTTTGGATGTTTTTTCAACACTGTGTAATATAACATGCCTCTACATGCTATACTAAGTGGTTTTCAGAAATTTTTCAGACAGGTCAAATTGTGACATTTTTGCCATACTATAGCCTTGCTTCTTCAGTCAATTTTTCAAAATGCAATTTTTATCGGTTTTTGGATCGTTTTGGATGTTTTTTCAACACTGTAAACTATAACATGCCTCTAAAAGCTATTCTAAGTGGTCTTCAGTTGTTTTTTGGACATGTCAAATTTTGACATTTTTGCCATACTATATTACAGGCCTCTACATGCTCTACTTAGTGGTTTTTAGATGTTTTTTGACATGTCAAATTTTGACATTTTTGCCATACTATAGCCTTGCTTTTTTGGTTGTTTTTTTCAACGTGCTATTTAATCAGTTTTTAAGCCATTTTTGTTAGTTTTTTCAACACTGTATCTTATAACATGCCTCTACATGCTATACTAAATGGTTTTTAGCAGTTTTTTGGACATGTCAAATTTTGACATTTTTGCCATACTATAGCCTTGCTTTTTTGGTTGTTTTTTTCAACGTGCTATTTAATCAGTTTTTAAGCCATTTTTGTTAGTTTTTTCAACACTGTATCTTATAACATGCCTCTACATGCTATACTAAATGGTTTTTAGCAGTTTTTTGGACATGTCAAATTTTGACATTTTTGCCATACTATAGCCTTGCTTCTTCGGCCCATTTTTCAACATGCAATTTTATCAGTTTTTGGGCCATTTTTAGATGATTTTTTAAACACTGTACACTATAACATGGCTCTACGTGCTCTACTAAGCGGTTTTTAGCTGTTTTTTGGACATGTCAAAATTTGACATTTTTGCCATACTATAGCCTTGCTTTTTTGGTCGTTTTTTCAACATGCTATTAAATTGGTTTTTAAGCCATTTTTGTTTGTTTTTTCAAAACTATATCTTATAAAATTCCTCTACGTGCTATACTAAATGGTTTTCAGCTGTTTTTTGGACATGTCAAATTTTGACATTTTTGCCATACTACAGCCTTGCTTTTTGGCCGTTTTTTTCAACGTGCTATTTAATCAGTTTTTAAGCCATTTTTGTTAGTTTTTTCAACACTTTATCTTATAACATGCCTCTACATGCTATACTAAATGGTTTTTAGCAGTTTTTTGGACATGTCAAATTTTGACATTTTTTCCATACTATAGCCTTGCTTCTTCGGTCCATTTTTTCAACATGTGATTTTATCGGGTTTTTTGGCCATTTTTTGATGTTTTTTAAACACTGTACACTATAACATGGCTCTACGTGCTCTACTAAGTGGTTTTTAGCTGTTTTTTGGACATGTCAAATTTTGACATTTTTGCCATACTATAGCCTTGCTGTTTTGGTCGTTTTTTTCAACGTGCTATTTAATCGGATTTTAAGCCCTTTTTGTGTGTTTTTTCAACACTATATCTTATAACATGCATCTATGTGCTATACTAAGTGGTTTTTAGCTGTTTTTTGGACATGTCAAATTTTGACATTTTTGCCATACTATAGCCTTGCTT
>NW_024630721.1:0-3289 GCF_008729295.1 Plectropomus leopardus
ATCACATGTTTGTCCAGATACAAATGAAATGTTGATTTTGTCTCTGCGTGCTTTGTTACGGAAGCCCTTTAAAATCCATAAGTTGTAATCACGAGAAAATAGAAAAAACTTTTGGGGCATCCGTACTTTGTAAATATAGTTGACTTTTTATTGTTAATTTTTTAAAGGGGGAATTAAAATCAAAATTAAAAAACAAAGAAAATGTCCAGAAAGCTAAATTCATAATACTTAAAATTACTATAAATTATGTTGCAAATGATAATTAAAATCAATTTTCACCTTTTTTGTAATTTGTTATTTGTTATTGTTGTTTTTGTTGTTTTTGCTCCTTACCGTTATTTTCTTTCTTTCTTTTTCTTTTTTTTTTTTTGCTCATTTTCATTTAATTTTCTTTCAACTTTTTTACTAATTTCTTTAATGGCTAACTTTTCAGCCATTTGTTGTGTTAAATTAATGAAATTAAATTAAACAAATACAAAATATTAATAAAAAGACACAAAAAGAAGAAATTAAATGACATTAAACAATTAAAAAATAATTATAATAAACAAACACACAAAAGAAGAAAAAGAAATAAAATAAAATTAGAGAAATAAAAGGAAAGACAGAAAAAGAAATGAAATAAAAATGCTAAAAAAAACAAAAAGAAAAATGAGGAATGAAATTAAAGAATTAAAAAATAATAATAAAAGAAAGAAAACGGGTGACAGTTACGCTGATAGCTGTCGGGTCTTCAAAGGTGAATTTTTTTTTTAAGTCTCATATTCCGACAGAACCTGAAGGCACCACCGGAGCACGCCCCGCCCCCCCTCCCTTCAGGTGAACAAAGCGGAGCTGTGATTGGTGGAGAGCTGGTGTCGTCCAGGCGCTCGTGCAGAGCTGCAGAAAAACAGAAAAAGAAGAAGAAGACGGAAGAGGCTCGAGAAAACACGATCAGATCCATCGATCAGACTCCGGCACCTGAGACACGTGAGTCCACTTCCTGTCTGTGCTGTTAGACACGTGACCGAGAGAACAGCTGATCGGAGCTGTGAGGCAGCGCGAGGACGCCGAGGAAACACCTGGAAAAACCCGAAAACAGCCGAGGAGGAGGTACTTGTACTCTGCAATACTGCAGTTTAAATACTGCGCTGCAGGAGAGAATCCCGCTCAGCAAGTTTCACTCAGAAGTGTAAACAAAGTAAATTATTGTGTAAAATAATTTCAGTGTGATCTTTATACTAAGAACAGACGTGTGTGCGCGTGCAGCGTCAGACTAAGATTAACCCTTTAAAGGCTGGATCGTCATCGGCTCGTTTGTGCTGCGTTTCAAAACTTTTAAAAAGATTTAAAAAGCATTTCTTAAAAAAAGGCCACAACAACTTGGCATAAAATGTGCTGCAAAGTGCAAGAAATTATTACACCTAGGGAAAAAAACATATTTACATATATATGTACATGTACATCTATAAGTGTATATATATTTGGCTGTACCATCAGTGGCTGAAGAGTATAAAGTAGTGATGGCGAGATGAAGTGTCATGAAGCATTGAAGCTTTCCATCCAGTTGGTTCACTCGTGTGTCGAAACTGTGCCATCAAGCGGACAATAAATGTAAAACAGGCAGAGTGATTATAATGACACCATGGTTTTGGTGCGTGAAGCTTTGAATTGAATTGTGCTTAAATGATGATGCCAATAAACCAATAATATACTCATTAATAAGCTCGAATAGATTGCAAACAAACGCACAAACCTGCAAACCATTTCCTGAATCAGTCACGTGGTACAGTCGGCCCCCGAGGCTTCGAACATCACCACATACGTCAGCGATACAAGCCTCGATACGCGCTTCACAGAAATCTTCATGAATTACTCGACACACGCCTCGAAGCGTCGACAAAGAAGGACACATCACGAGTGTAAAGCAACAAAGACACGACAGGCCATGATGCTGCGAGACAGCAAGGACGAAAGAGAGCGCCAAGCAGGCATCGTGGTCGGGACGGGCCGCAAGTGGTCATCCAGCAGAGCGCTGACAGAGGCGGAGGATCGACTCCATCGTGCTGATGTTGTTGGGACAGTAGCCCAGGACAGGCTTGGACTGGGTCGCTCACCAGAACAAGCCGGAAAAAAGCTGACCCAAAGAAACAACGAAGCGTGGTGCAGAGAGAGATCCGGAAGGCTGAGGAGGAAACCCGGCATGTCAAGGCCGCAGCCATGAAGAACCGGGGCAGCCGGACAAGGTGGGAGGGAGTTCGAGAGAGGGCCCTGACCTGGCAGGACATCTGGAGCATGGAAGGACATCGGATAAAGTTGTTGTTGTGTTCCGTCTCTGACGTCCTGCCTTCTCCATCAAACCTCCACACACGGGGGTGGACAGAGAGCCCCGGACGCATGCCCAGCGGGAAGCCGGCTGACCCGAGCTCGTCCTCTCATCTCTCATCTCTCAAAAAATATCAAGCCCTTGTCCTTGAGAGCCAGCAAAATGGCCTGGAGCCTCCCTGTAGAAGTCGGCCGCAGGGGCTTCGCCGGGCGGTCGCTCTGGAGAACACTGGGACGGCCGGCGATCGAAGGTGCGGCCAGGAAGCTGCTGGTAAGCAACATCACCAGGCAGGCGGAGGCAGCGTCCGGTTGGATTTGGATTCAGCGGGAGGTGAGGCGGCAGAGCCAACCTGTCCAAGGACCAACGGCACCGAGTTGGGTGGCGGTCAGCGGGGGTCGACCCGGGACGCCGGATCCGCTGTCAAGCCCTCTCGATGTGTCACGGGCTTAATTTGCCGAAACATCAAAAACAGGGAGGGTGCCCATCTGATGACCTGCTGTCGTCACTGAGCTCTGCCAGTGCTGGTGCCTGAAAGACGGAAGGAGACGAGAGAGCGACGCCACGGGCTCACAGATGGTGCAGGGCAGAGTACCTGTAAAGGTGGGCCGGATGCAATAACCTTATCGTATTTTGCATGATTTAAAAGCTTTTCCATCAAATCTGGATTAAAAATAACAGTTGTGACTTAAATTTATGATTTTTTTTCAGTGACATTTGATTTGATTTGATTTGATTTGATTTGATTTGATTTGATTTGATTTGAGGCTGAGAGCTCCTGTCATGTGATTTTTGACAGTAACAGCATCACCTGCTGGTGAAAGAGCAGAAACTCCATTTTACTGCTGCAGAGTTTGGATCAACTTCATGAATTATTTCATATCAAAACAATTATGAATGTGAGTTTTTAAATATTTTTTACACACACACACACACACATAGAAATACATGTGAACAATGTAATTATACAACTAATGAAGAAAATAA
>NW_024630722.1:0-1521 GCF_008729295.1 Plectropomus leopardus
CTGTTGCGCCCTGAGTGACTTCCATTTCACTTTCCTGCTGCACATGCACCTCATCTCCTTCACCTTCTTCCTCTGAGCTTTTGCTGTCACCACTCTCTGTGTAGTCGCTGTCACTGTCTAGTCCATGCTTCTTTGTCATCTTCTTTCTTTTATCCTGTACTATGCCCTTGCTCGTCATTGTTCGACTAACACTCTGCACTCTGGCTTCCTTTGCAACATGCTTCTTGCCCTTGTCTGCTTCTTCCTCTTCCTCTGAGCTTTTGCTGTCCCCGGTTTCTGTGTCGTCACTGTCAATGACTTGTATATGCCTCTTTGACATTTTCTTTCTTTTGACCTGTGTGTTATCCTTGCTCGTCACCATTCGACTGTAACTCTGCACTCTGGCTGCCGTCACAACTTGCTTCTTGCCCTTGTCTGCTTCCTCCTCTTCCTGTGAGCTACTGCTGTCACCACTCTCTGTGTAGTTGCTGTCACCGTCTTCTCTCCCACTCTTTGTCATCTTCTTTCCTCTGCCCTTTGTTATGTCCTTGCTTGTTATCATTTGATTGTAATGCTGCACTGCCGCCCCCTTCACAACATGCTTTTTGCCCTTTTCTGCTTCCTTGTCTTCCTCTGAGCTATTGCTGTCAAAAGTCTCTGTATAGTCACTGTCACTGTCTTGTCTGTGCCTCTTTGTCATCTTCTTTCCTTTGCCCTGTGCTATACCCTTGCTTGTGACTGCTTGACTATCACACAGCACTCCATCTTCCTTGTGTCCTGTCTCCTTCACAGCAAACTTCTTGCCTTTGTCTGCTTCCTCTCCTCCCTTCGTACTCTGGGAAACACTGTCGTCTTTGTCAATGATGTCCGTTTTCTTTCCCTGTGTGTTCTTGTACATCTTGCACCTGTTCTTGAAGGTGTTTGCAAGTGCAGCAGCTGTGTCTTCTCGTGTCAGGAAAGCTTCACTGAAGCCAAGGTCAGCCTCATAGAATTTCTCCGCTGTGGCTGTCGAGTGGCACATCAGCCTGCGGACATTTCCCCTCTTTCTGTCCTCCAAGCTCCGCCCAACCTACAAAAAATGAAAAGATCACAAAAAACATAAATAATTGTGCAAAAATACAGTTGTGCACACTTTTCATTCATATCGGATGAAAATGGAAAAGTCTTACACATGTGCTTATGCTGCTTCGTATCAGGGAGAACGTTGGCCTCCCTGGAAGACCAAACGACTCCCAGCAGTTCTGAAAAGCCGTGAGTATGTCGTTGAAGGGGCCACCGTTGCTGTTGGAAAACACCAGTTCGGACTTGCCGCAAGGATATTTGTGCCGGTTGTATATGAGACGGTAAAACCACATATACTCAGTTTTCATGAGTGGAATCAGGGCATGACCAAAGGTCTCTTTGGTTTTGTGTTCTTTTACCTGCGAAAGAAATAAGGAAACACGGACATGTAGTGGAAATGCTGTATTTGGAAGCATTCCATAGGCAGTTATAATCCATGCATGGAATGTAAAGCAAGTTAGAGGCTATATTGGAACTATT
>NW_024630723.1:0-3038 GCF_008729295.1 Plectropomus leopardus
ACACACACACACACACACACACACACACATCAGTGTGTGTGCGTTTGTGCAGCCGATGTGACATTTTTCAAAACCTTCACTCTATGTGTGTGTTCTTGCATGTATGTTTGTATTTTAAATGTGATGTGTGTGTTATTGCTGATATGTGTGTATTTTTCGTGTGTGTGTATTTCGTGTGTAACAGGTGTGTTCTTGCAGGTGTGTACATTGTGTGTGTGTGTGTGTGTGTGTGTGTGTGCGCGTGTGTAAGTAAGCAGCTAAAGTGCTTCTGTTGCAGTTTCGTGAAATTCGGCTTCTTAAAATCCCCTACAACTCCTCCTCATGAGAGCGCACAAACGTTTTTGTGAGTTTTTTTAAAGCTGACGTGTTTGGTGTATTTCATAATCCTCTTTAAATCTGCGTGATTTTTCGGGTTAATGGAAACCCGCCTGGTGGTTCTGGTAAATGTCAGGTATGGTGACCGGTCTCGCTCAGCTGTGTTTCAGGAACGCGGCGATTCGTTGGCGCGGAGGTAGAAAGCGTCAGCACTCACCCTGCAGACGGACATCTGGTTGGTGGTCAGGGTTCCCGTCTTGTCAGAGCAGATCACGGAGGTGCAGCCCAGCGTCTCCACTGATGGCAGGCTGCGAACGATGGCGTTCTTCTTGGCCATGCGGCGCGTGCCGAGGGCCAGGCAGGTGGTGATGACAGCGGGCAGGCCCTCGGGGATGGCGGCCACAGCCAGCGCCACGGCGATCTTAAAGTAGTAGATGGCCCCTCTGACCCAGGAGCCGCCGTGGACGGGGTCTCCGAAGTGGCCGATGTTGATGACCCACACGGCCACGCAGATGAGCGAGATGACCTTGGAGAGCTGCTGTCCGAACTCGTCCAGCTTCTGTTGCAGAGGCGTCTTCTCTTGTTCCGTAGCGGCCATCTGATTACGGATCTTTCCGATCTCCGTGGAAACGCCGGTAGCAACGACGACCCCGATGGCTCGGCCCGCCGCGATGTTTGTGCCCTGAGACACAAAAGAGAGATGACAAACTTTCATCTTTGTGAGCAGCTGCTTACAAAAACTATCAAGTCGTTTGAACAAAAGAAGAATTTTTACGTCAAATCGCAATGAATCAAAGATCCTGTTTATACTTTTAAAATGTGTTTCAGTGTTTCGAACAAAGCTGCAGCTTCTGGGGCTAAAAAATGAAGCCAAATCTGAAGTGCCAACCACATGTCCTCAATTAACCACTGACCACTGATACTCAGTTTACGGCCTGCAAATCAAATTCGGCACCAATAAGGTGCCTGGTGGCCCCCCAGTCATTTTCTAATGCAGAGAAAAATAAAAAGATTCACACTTGAAATTGTTTTCTTGAACTTTTAGTCTCCATAAGGTGCCAGATTGCTTAAAACTGCATCAAAATAGAGCCTGTTGATCAAAAAAGTGCCAGTGGAGGATCCCCCACACCCCCGACAGAGGTCCTAGCTAAGACCCTAATGTCCTAAAAACCTTGAAATGTCAAAAAATTCTAGAAATGTCCAAAAATTCTAGAAACATCCTAAAAAAACTTGAAATGTCAAAAAATCTTAGAAATATCAAAACATCCTCAACATCCCTAAGATTGTAGAAATGTCCTAAAATCCTCGAAATGACCAAAAATCTTCGAAATGTTCTAAAGTCCTCGAAATGACCAAAATTCCTGCTTTAGCACCAAAACGTTTCAGTATGTTGTGACACATTTTACCTTTATTTAAAAAAAACCTGCAGCTCCTGCGATTTGGATATTGAACTTGGCCGTACTGTGATTCCATAAATATTCATTTAACTGAGCAGAACTTGTATTTAGCGCCTCATTTTGGGATCCGCTCGCCTTTCTGACAACCATGTGGTCAAACATGCTGACGTTAAGACGCCTTCAGATCGCTGCAGAAGCAAAACGCTTTCTGAGAACTATGTGACGAAACGAAGGCTCATACAGCTTCGTCTCTTGATCTGACGGCGGCAGATGTACGGCGAGCTGCAGGAGGACGCACTTACAGAAAACAGCATGTTCTTTTTGTCCTGGTTGACGGCTCGGGGGTCAGGAACGGGGTCCGTGTGTTTGATGACGGACACCGACTCCCCTAAAGAAGAGAGACAGACGAGCGGGGTTAGATCTGGAAATGTGACACGTAATTATCATAGCGACAACGTGACGACTGGACAGAGACGGAGCCAAACTGGGTCACAGCTCAAAGAGGCAAGAAATGCTCCCACAAACACCAAAATTAGGTTTTTAAGTCAATGCAATGGTGTGAAGGATGGTACTGGGTCAGAGCGATACCTGTGAGGATGGACTGGTCCACTCGCAGGGTGGTGGACTTTATCGAGGTCACTCTGATGTCAGCGGGCACCTTATCACCAACTGAAAGATAAAAGAAAAAATAAACAGGCTTGGATTAAAAAAATGAAATAAATTAAAAAAGACTACAAGTGTGTTAAAGTCAGTCTGCAGCAACGCGAGCAGCTCTTAGACGCTGGACTCAGCGGTGCTGCAGAATCGTGATTTTGATGAAACATTACTTTTTTAAGCACAGATTTGGTTACATTTTTTTGAATTTGTCCCACATGATGTGTTCAAGGAGTGTCAGAAATTACAATAATTTCTGGTTTTTCAGTTTCTGGCGATGAAAAACTGTTTTTTAGAGATTATTTTGTGAGAAAACAGATGGGGTTGAAAGGCACGTTTTCTTTAGAAAAGAAAACTTGAAAAACTGCTCAAAATTTTGAAATAAAAAAAATTAAAAAAACCTGCCAAAAATTTTAAAGAAAAAAACCCCAGAAAAATACATAAGTAAAATGAAGGAAGAAAAATGCCCAAAATCTTTAAAGACAAAAAAAAATCGCAAAACTGTTCAAATAAAAAAGAACTTTAGAGAGAAAGAAAAATCCACAATTTTTTTTAAAAAGAAAAACAAAACCACCAATTTATTTTAAAGTTTTGGAGAAAAAATCCACCAAATTTTTTTAAAGAAAAATTATATCACTGAAAATTATATATATAAAAAAAATCTTAATGTTT
>NW_024630724.1:0-1466 GCF_008729295.1 Plectropomus leopardus
TTACAGCTATAAAACCCTTTTTATTTTGTTTATTTGTTGAAACTAGAGTCTATAAATTTAAAAAAAAAAAAAAAAGTGGATACTACTACTGCAAAATCCCTTCAAATGTATCTGTTCAAATCCTCTCCGCTAACCGGTTTTACTCGTACAAGGGCCTACGAGTGTAAATGCAATTCTGTAATAACTATGTCCTAAATAAGTAAGAAATAAATGTCTTTAAATAAGAAAAATCCTGGAAAATGTTGAGAAGCTAAGCAGAGGTACACTTCCGTGTTACGTCATGTCTTCTTCCTCTTTGTATGTGCTGGCAGTTTACAAACTACAGTAAAGACACATAGCCGCCACCCAGTGGACACAATAATGCATACAAATCAAATTCACGCTGTTAACCCTTTAAAACCTAAGCAAATGGCTTGATTCGTTTCGAAAACATGGGAAGAAGATGAGCAGCAGCAGGGTGGGCATAGGATCCATAAGGACCCCCCCCCCCCNTTTTTACATAATTTTATCATCACATTTCACCAATTTCTTGCAATTTGCCGGCCACTTCTTATAAAGTTGTTCTTTTACCTAATATGCACCACTGGGCACCACAGTTGCAATTCCGTTATGCATCTGCATTATAATAAAGTTCTTGACTGATTATATGCTTTGATTTGAGCACCGAGATATGACATTTGCATGTAAACACACCCTACCTCTGACTCTGGGGAAGTCTCCACCCGGACCTAAGCTGAGACTTGCCTGGATGCCTCCAGCATACATCAGCAGCATGAGTGTTAGCAGCACAGATGTTCCCAGACTGAATCCAGGCCGATCTGATCCAAACCAAAACCACACTGACGATAAGCGATGAAGCATTATTCGGGGTTAGCTGTAAGTCTCTGCACTCACTTGTCCTTTTGGGGCATAATTCAGGTACATGAGCATCTGTTTGTGCTCATAACAAGCACAACGTCTTGCAAAACTGAAAAGGTTACAGCTATAAAACCCTTTTTATTTTGTTTATTTGTTGAAACTAGAGTCTATAAATTTAAAAAAAAAAAAAAAAGTGGATACTACTACTGCAAAATCCCTTCAAATGTATCTGTTCAAATCCTCTCCGCTAACCGGTTTTACTCGTACAAGGGCCTACGAGTGTAAATGCAATTCTGTAATAACTATGTCCTAAATAAGTAAGAAATAAATGTCTTTAAATAAGAAAAATCCTGGAAAATGTTGAGAAGCTAAGCAGAGGTACACTTCCGTGTTACGTCATGTCTTCTTCCTCTTTGTATGTGCTGGCAGTTTACAAACTACAGTAAAGACACATAGCCGCCACCCAGTGGACACAATAATGCATACAAATCAAATTCACGCTGTTAACCCTTTAAAACCTAAGCAAATGGCTTGATTCGTTTCGAAAACATGGGAAGAAGATGAGCAGCAGCAGGGTGGGCATAGGATCCATAAGGACCCCCCCCCCC
>NW_024630725.1:0-3211 GCF_008729295.1 Plectropomus leopardus
ATAGCCTTGCTTTTTTTTCGGTCGGTTTTTCAACGTGCAATTTTATCGTTGTTTTGATCATTTTTGCAACATTCTATGCTATGATGAGTCTTAGTACGTTATTTTATGCAGTTTCCAGCTGTTTTAAGCAGTTTTTGGGACATGTCATGTTTTGACATTTTTGCCATACTATAGCCTTGCTTTTTTTTTTGGTCCATTTTTCAACGTGTAATTTTATCGTGTTTTTGCCCATTTTTAGAACATTCTATGTTATGGCGAGTCTGGGCGCGCTAGTTTATCAAATTTTTAACCATTTTCGGCAGTTCTTCGTATATGTCATTTTTTGAGATTTTTGCCATATTATAGCCTTGCTGTTTTTTCAGCTGTTTTTTCGACGTGCAATTTTCTTGTGTTTTTGCTCATTTTTGCAACATTCTATGCTATGATGAGTTTAGCGTGCTATTTTATCCAGTTTTCAATTGTTTTAAGCAGTTTTTGGGACATGTCATTTTTGACATTTTTGCCATACTATAGCCTTGCTTTTTTTTTGGGTCGGTTTTTCAACATGCAATTTTATTATTGTTTTTAACAGTTTTGCAACATTCTATGCTATGATGAGTCTTAGCGCACTTTTTTATGCAGTTTTAAGCTGTTTTAAGCGGTTCTGGGGACATGTCATTTTTTGACATTTTTGCCATACTATAGCCTTGCTGTTTTCAGTCATTTTTTCGACATGCCATTTTATCATGTTTTCTGCCATTTTTGCAACATTCTATGCTATAGCGGGTCTCAATATGCCATTTTATGCAGTTTTCTGCAGTTTTTGGGACATGTAATGTTTAATATTTTTTGCAATACAGATAATGCATATTAGTAGTTTTTTCCACATGCTATTGTATAGTGTTTCTTTTTTTTGCCATTTTTGTAATATTCTTTGCTATGGCGTGTCTCTGCATGATATGTTACCTGGTTTTCAGCTTTTTTTTTCTTCTTTTTTTCCCCATTGTGCTGTATTATGATGTTGTTCACTGTACTTTAAACATGCTATAGTATGACTTGTTCGGACATGTTAATCCATGTCCTAGAATGCCACAAAACAACATTATAGACAACATAGTGTAGTATGTCATCAAAATTACCCAAAAATTTAATAAAAATGGTTTAGTGTAGTATTTCGTCTAAAATTACCCAGATACTTCAGAGCAGAGCAGAGTACGCCTGTCAGTCTTCGTTCTGGTTGCTTCAGCTTACAGGTTTAGACCCTGCTTAGCACAGTGGATCTGTGGAGACAAGAAAGAAATGTTAATAACAACACAAGATAGGTCATAGTATAAGATGTCAGAAAAAAATCCTACGAAAAAAGTCATAATATATCATGTCAAAAAAAGGTCATAAATAAATTAGTAATCTATGTCAATCAAATCCCACAGTATAGAATGTCAGAAAAAAATGCTACAGAGAAAGTCATCGTATAGTGTCAAAAAAAATCACGGTCATAGTAAAGGCATGGGTAAAAATCCAATAAAAGGAAGTCAAAGTATACTATGTTAAAAAAAAATTAAAAAAAAGGTATTGCCATATTGTTTTTAAAATTCCATTAAAAAAACCCACAAAGTAAAATTCATAGTATTGTATGTCCAAAAAAAAAAAAAAAATCATAGTATAGTATGCTAAAAAAATGTCACAAAACATTAATGTTGATGAAAATTTTAAAAACGTTAATATTGCAGCTTAGTCTAATTCCTAGTTTTAAGCCAAATGAGAACTACAACTAACAAAAATGTTCTGAAACAGTTGTGATCTGTTCAGGGGCATTTCAAATGTTTAAATTGTGCAGCTTCAATACTGATTTTTACAACTTAAAACTAACAAAAAAGCTCTAAAAATTAGAATCAGTTATTCAATCTGCATCGATCCTTGAGAAATTGCATTTTCAAAAATATTATACAAACTGGAGCAAATTTAAACGTTTAGTTTACTAATTATTTGATTTTTAAGCAAAAATACAAGCAATTCTGCCAAAAAATAATTCTTCTACAATTTTAGGGTGATTTAACTTAATTTGTGCATAAAACAACAACAAAAAAACCCAATAACAACCAAAAAACAAAACTGTGCATTAACAAAAAACAACAAGAAAAAAACAACACAAACGTCTACCTAAAAAAACAACTCATGCATTAAAACATTTGCCTGGTTTAACTCAAAAAAGCAACAAAGTTGATTCATGTTAGATTTCAAATAGCGGCTTAAAATGAGGTTATGGCTTAAAACTGTTGTTAAATCTGGCTTTGAGACTCAAATTTAATAAACTGCAACAACATTTAACAAAACCTACAGTCGCTCGATACTTTTAAACATTCTTTTTATTTTCTTTCTCCTTAAACACTACTAATTCATTCAAAAACGGTTCCTCCGTTCAATTTCAACAGTCCCAATACAAATGAACAAACACAGGGAGGAAAAAAAGAAGAAAAACACAGTATGTACACAATAAACTACAACATCACTCTGTGTTCAGGGAGGAGCAGTCAAGGCAAAGCAGACATCAGTCGTTTAACTTCATACTCTGAGCCAGTACCTTGAAAAATAAGTGTCTCATACAAACATGTATACAAAAATAATAGTTAAGCCAATACCAGGGGACTACTTAAGCATGTTATGTACCTAGTACAAAATTAAATAACAATAAAATAAGTTGGCATAAAACATAATGTGACTACACATATAGATTTATAAATAAAACAGATATGGAGAAAACTGTACTTCTTTTATAATATGGAAAAAAAAGAAGATATTTAGCATGTTTGGGGGTTTTAACAGAAATCTTCAGTTCACATTATTATCACTTTTCAGACTGAACCAGCAGGGGGCAGCACAAGCACACTCACTGTCTACATGAGAGCAGGAACAAAAAGGGAAAGTATGAACGGTGGCCTTCAGCCCGGCTTATCTTAGCAGCAGCGGGGCCGTTTTAACACTGATTATCAGGGACGACAGGAAACACGCTATCGTCACACCATCCGTTTAAGCTCGCTGCTGAAGACCTCAGTATGCTGCAAATTAAGTGTTTGTCCGAGCATCCAGCGTCTCAAACCCCATCCGAACATCAAAAACACAGACGTGAATTTAGATGCCGTTGAACCAAACGAGAAACATCTCATTTGAAGCATACTGCGGCCTCGTGTGACGCTTCCTGCTCAAGAAAATCACAATATACAACACAAACAAA
>NW_024630726.1:0-4258 GCF_008729295.1 Plectropomus leopardus
AACTAAATATATTTTTTAAAAAAACTACAACAATATTAATTTGATTGAAGGTCTGGCTGCATAAAGAAAAGAAACAATAGAATCACAAATAAACTGTGAACATGTCGATGTTGTATGTTAGATATGAAGAAGACAACATATATAGATATGTTATGTCTTCTTAGAACATATTATGTTTTAAAAATCTCACTCGGTGTCTTTATTGTGTCCTTTTTCTCCGTGTCTCTCAGGGTCGCCATGTCAAAACAGGCCAGCTTGCTGCCATCAAGGTCATGGACGTCACAGGAGTAAGTGACACACACACACACACACACACACACACACACACACACACACACACTCCTCAGATTTGTACTTTAGCACAGTACTTTAGTAAATGTACTCAGTTATATTTCAGTACTAATCAGCAGAGTGATTCACACTAACTAAAATTACAATTACAGTCACTGGAATCGGTGCACCAAGTATAAAAGTATGCTTTTATCCCTGAAATGTAATATTCCAGTCAATATGATTTCTCTAAAACATGGTCTCAGTTTAATTAAATGATAATCATGTATTTTTTAATTGCTCCTGAAATGTAAAATGTATTTTTTCTTGCGCGGGGCAACAATTTGTAGACAGTAAAAATGAGATGTTTTCTCTTATCTTGGTGTGAGTGCTCTGGACCACTTAAAAAATGTTTTCTTACCTGAGAGAAAAGACAAAAATAAGAGAAAATTTGTTGGTAAATTGATTTTTGCATGAAGCCCAGAGCCTTTAAATCCGTGCGTGCCCACAAACACCTTCATCGCCCGGCTGGAGGACACTTTCACAGCAGTTTGTCCTCATTAGACTCTGCTGGAGGGGTTTCTGCTTTAATCTGATTTCCTGCAGGATTTTAATATTTTAGTAAACAGAGTAAAATCTCAGTAAACAGAGATTTGTATTAACATTGTGTGTGTGTGTGTGTGTGTGTGTGTGTGTGTGTGTGTTTTAGGATGAGGAGGAGGAGATTAAAGCAGAGATCAACATGTTAAAGAAGTACAGCCACCACAGGAACATCGCCACCTACTATGGCGCCTTCATCAAGAAGAACCCTCCGGGGATGGACGACCAGCTCTGGGTACGCACAAAACTGTCACATATAAATTTTTTCTTTACTTTTACAATTTATCCATTACGACTTCTTTTTTTATGTTTTAATTTAATTTTAAAATCTTTTTAAAAAGATATTTAATTTATTATGATATAAACAGAGAAGCAGCGGTTTGTCATATTTAAGTAGTTTTATGTTTGAGATATGTTTTAAATAATAACTCAGTAGCTTCATAATTAACTATATTTGGTGCACTTCTTGCTGGAGAGCTAAAGCAAGTTTTAAAACTCTGCAGGCTGATTTTAAGACTATGGTGACACAATGGAAAAACAATCTAAAAACTGATGGTGTAATTCAGAAAGTGATGATCTTTAATGTTTATGATGTATCTGTGTGTTTTTGCAGCTGGTGATGGAGTTCTGCGGGGCCGGCTCAATTACGGATCTGATCAAAAACACCAAAGGGAACTCTCTGAAGGAGGAGTGGATCGCCTACGTCTGCAGGGAGATCCTCAGGGTGAGAGCTAAAACTGAAGTGAACACAAAATCTTTTTTAAGTCTTAAACAGTAAATGTTTAGTGGAACTTTTTTGTTTCGAAACGATTGCAAAAGTAAGGGGACCCAAGATGGTTCCCTGAGGAACACCTTATATTGATATTCTGTGTTATTTCAGGTATTTTCTCCTGCAGTGACACAAGTTGCTCTTAATACAATCTATCACCATTGTGACCCTTTGAAACCAAATTAATTTGATTTCTTTCAGACACATGGGAAAAAAGGCAATGACCAACTGGTTATAAAACGTCCTACAGATGACATGAAATTAATAAAAGACAAAAAAAATTTAAAAAAGAGGGGAGGATTAGTGGAAATTTTTTTTTTTTAAATTCATATTTATGATGATTTTATATTCAAAATGATATTATTAGGTCATTTTCCTGTTGATAGTTTTTTTTAAACACCTTTTTGTGCTTATTTTCAGGTGATTTTCTTGTTTGCTAATCTTTTGTTTTCTTTGCTTATTTTTGGCAGCGTCTTCATAAGTTGCTTGTTGACTTCTCCCCATGTTTTTTTAAGAAATCACACCAATTTGCTGAGGTTTGAAAGGGTTAAAGACACATTTGTGGAATTGTTTTAGACTTAAAAAGTAGATAAAATTCAAAGTACAGTCAGACGTGTGTCCGACAGTGTGAAATAAGAGTAATAAACTATGTTTTCTACCACAGTGAGGTCTGTAAAACAGGAAGTAGTGAGCATTTTCTTCTGTCTCCAGGGTCTGACCCACCTCCACCAGCACAAAGTCATCCACAGAGACATTAAGGGCCAGAATGTGCTGCTGACGGAGAACGCAGAGGTTAAACTCGGTGAGAGGACGCGCTCCGAGTCACACACAGATGTACGATAAAACCGTTTACAGTTTAAGCCTTTA
The DNA here is from genome assembly GCF_008729295.1 of Plectropomus leopardus. Classification (NCBI taxonomy): domain Eukaryota; kingdom Metazoa; phylum Chordata; class Actinopteri; order Perciformes; family Serranidae; genus Plectropomus; species Plectropomus leopardus. The sequence goes on from NW_024630726.1 coordinate 2,507, forward strand.
ATTCTGTTTGCGTGTTTGCAGTGGACTTTGGTGTGAGCGCTCAGCTGGACCGCACGGTGGGACGGAGGAACACGTTTATCGGGACGCCGTACTGGATGGCCCCGGAGGTCATCGCCTGTGACGAGAACCCCGACGCCACATATGACTTCAAGGTACACCTCGTGTTTGTGTGACACATATTGCATGTCTGTATCATACTGTACTGTACATACCACACACACAGACACACACACACACACACACACACACACACACACACACACACACACGTATATATATGAGAGAGATATAATATATGGAGACAGATCGAACGTCTCCAGATTTTTAGAGGGTTTCTAGGAACTAGAACTAGATAACTAGATTTTTATGACATTTCTAGGATTTTAGGAGGTTTCTCAGATTTCAGGACATTTATAAGATTCTAGAAATTTACGAAGTTTCCACGATGGTTTATACATTACATACATGCATACATTTATAGGATTTTAGGACATTTACTGTATGTTAGGATGTTTCTCAGATTTTAGGATGTTTCTAAGATATTAGCTCGTTTTTAGGATTTTAGGAGTTTTCTAGGACATTTCCGAGACTTTAAGATGTTTCTAGAAACTTAGGACATTTCTAGGATTTTAGGACATTAGGGTCTATGCTAAGACCTGTGGTGAGGGGTGTGGGAAGTCCTCCACTGGCATTTTTCTTTTAAATGAACAAGCTTTGTTTTGATGCTGTTTTATGCTCTCTGGCACCTTTTGTATGCTAAAAGTACAAAAACAGTTTCCAGTGTGAATCACTTTACTTTTATTCTGAATTAAGAAAATGGTTGAGGTTCCACCTGGCACCCCTCTGGGGCCCCACTCTCTGGGGCTTTACATGTCAGTGTTTATCTTTCAATGTGAACTTTAATAGCGTCCTTTAAAACGCAGGCCGATGGATAATATTGATAAAACGTTGAAGCTGGAGCTCTACAATAACACGGATCATTTCTGTATTTTTATCACTTAACAAGAACACTGACCGGCGGACCTGAAACATGATGTGTGAAGTCGGTAACAGGATTTTAGGATGTGAAAGTTTTCTCTCTTTTTTCTCCCTGTGCAGAGTGATCTGTGGTCGCTCGGTATCACAGCCATCGAGATGGCAGAGGGAGCGCCACGTAAGTGTGAAACATCGGACTCATTAACTCTTCCCAGGGGACGCAGAGTACACTTTGTCTTCGAGTTATAAGTCTAAATCTGGTGCTTTTTTTCTCCTCTTCCTCCTCTCATTTCTTGCCCTTATGTTTCGTTTCCTGTTTTTTCTTTTGTCCTCTTTCTTTCCTTTTTTTTCCTCTCCCTCTCTCCTCACTCTGCTTTTTTTCCTGTCCTCCTTCACTTTCTCCTCCTCCTCAGCTCTGTGCGACATGCATCCGATGCGAGCGCTCTTCCTCATCCCCAGAAATCCTGCCCCCAGACTCAAGTCGAAGAAGTGGTGAGTCACTTTGTGCTAAAAACACACACACACACACGCATGCACGCACACACGCACGCACGCACGCACGCACGCACGCACGCACGCACGCACACACACACACACACACAGAGGTTTGCTGTGCACCTGCTCTGTGGTTATTATCCCGTCTCAGCATCGCTCTGCGGCTCCTCTGGACCTCATTATTTGCCACTTTCAGCAGGAATCTGGTTTCTGTGTGAAGGTGCAGTTTAGAGGATTAAAAATAACCTGGTTTAACCTGGAAAAACTGATTTTTTTTTTTTT
>NW_024630727.1:0-5228 GCF_008729295.1 Plectropomus leopardus
ACTTACAGTATTACAGTATTCTGCAGGTTATCCTGTTATTAGCTGCTTCCCTGCTTCACTTTTTTGAGGTCTCTGATAGGAAATTGTCTGTATTCAAATAGAAAGAAGATCACAGCAACAACAAGGCCCATATCAAGGTCTTAAACTAAACATAACAAATGGGAGATGAACTTGAGAGCTGTATGCATCAGTATAGATGCTACTGGGGCAAAATTAAATGAAGTACCAAGACAGAATACATGGAAATGTTTGTCCTTGTCTGAAAAAAAAATAGTTTCAGAGTGAATATGCCTATAAAATAATCTAATATTTCCCTCAAAGTTCAAGGAAAATGTAAAACAACATCTGACCTGACCTGTGCAGAGATAGATGCTTATAAAATGAATCAGGACACAAACAGAGAGCATTAAGTGAAGACGTTATTAGGTGAGATATCGAAATTGGCATTTTTAGGTGTATTTGGCAAGTGCAAAGGAGAGAAGCCAGAGACTGAAAATATTTAAAGATTATCTCAAGTTCGACTCACTCTCTCTCTCACTATTTTAGATGAACTCAACACTTTTAAGCTCTGCAAACGTGACACAAACCCTGGCCCAGGTAACACCTGCTCACCTGTTGTGCAGAACAGTTAGGTCCCATTTTTATTATATCTTTATCTTGTCACTGAGCCAGCTGAGGGTTCCAAAATTATGGAAACAGTGCATTGTGTTTCCTGTTGCCAAGAACAACCACCAACAGTACTGAATGACTACAGGCCAATTTCCTTGACCTCCTTTGTTGTGAAGTCCTTTGAGAAAATAATAAAACATGAAGTCTTGAACAGGACAGTGGTTTGTTTTATTCAAACATCTACTAGCATGGATGGATTACAGAAAGGGCCTGTCAAGAGGCCCAAAGTGTCAGGGCCCCACCTGGCCCTCATCTGTAAAATGTCACTCAAATGTACAAGTATCAACCAGAGAGAGACTCAAAATGACCACAAAGATATTCAAAGAAACTACAAAGACACACAAAACAACAGACACTGACCTTTAAAGAGACACAAAATGACAACAAATATTTGCAAAGGATGAACAAAGAGATGTAGAGCTACTAAAAAAAAGACACAATTATTCCCCAGAAAGACACAAAATTACTGCAAAGAAATGCAAAGGAACTACAAAGAAAAACAAAACTACCAAAAAGACACAAATACACCCAAAAGAGATACAGAATCACCTCAAAGAGATACAAAATGACAGAAAAATAAGACACAAATTTACCCCAAAGAGATACAAATTGACCTTTCAAGAGACACAAAACAACTGTAAAGAGAAAGAAAATGACCACAGAGACACAAATATACCCAAAAGATATACAAAATTACTCAAAAACACAAAATGAGAATATGCAAAGGAAGAAAAAAGAGATGCAGAATGACAAAAAAAAAGACACAAATATACCCCAGACACACAAAATGACTACAAAGAGATGCAAAGGAACTACAAAGAGACACAAAACAACTACAAATAGCAACAAAATTACCAAAGAGGCACAGATTTACCCAAAAGAGACAGAAAATCTGAGAAACAAATTGGCCTTTAATGACACACAAAACAACAACAAAGATATGAAAAGGAAGTAAAAATAGAGCCAGAACAACTGAAAAATGGAATAAGTATATCCCTGAGAGACACAAATGGTTTTAAAGATTCACAAAATGACTACAAATAGATGCAAAGGAATTACGAAGAGACACAAAATGGCCAAAAATACACAAATCTAGGAGACACAACATGATGTTAAAGAGACACTAAATCAAACCAATTAGCTCAGGTTTTAATGGGTTAGATGTAGATCCAAGTTTCAAGGGGTAAATGGCTTGTAGGAGAGGTCAACAATGACTTTTCTATAATAAGGAAACTCTGTGTCATGCTGGCATGTTCTGATGGCTCGCCTCTACAAGTCCTACAATTAATCAGTTTTTACATTTTCCCTCATCTGCTGTTAAGCCTTACTGAGTACCAAATCCAAAAATGCATTGGCTAAAATAGTGAATACAAGCAGCAGGTATCCAGCAGAGTGGCTTGTCTGTTCTGTATGAAAGTCAGATGGTGAAAAATTCCATCCAGTCTGACAGCACCCGCCCTCTTTATAAATCATCCCAACCCCCTGACATCCGTTTCAGATTTCCCTTCAATCAAGACAGACAAAAACACCTATTCATCCCCACAGCCACTCCCCTTCTAAAAGAAAAACAGAGGAGTATACGCCCACTTGTAGAATGATGCTCATATTGATCTCTGATTATGCTGTTTACGATTCTGATGATGTATTTTGATCTTGATTATAATGTTTTGCAGGTCACATGTTTGTGTAGGGGAGTGGCAGGATAGTCATGATGTATTGTTAATATTGCTGTTTGGATGATTATGCTTGTTCACTGATGAAGTGCTGCAGAGTGCGTGTTACTCTGACTAATGGTATTTTGTGTTTGTTTTATGTTGCTGCAAAACCAATTGCCTTACGGGAACAAATTAAGTTGAAGGTGGAGAGAAGGTCAAAGAGACTCAGGTAAGCCCCCCCCCCACACACACACAAAAAAAACCTGTCCTCAACAGGCACTTTTATCGGAAACCTCAGTCCAAATGAAAAGGTAAAAACAAGTAAAAACACAACTGAAGCACTGTCAAACATGCCAAATCAGCAGGCAGCCATATAACCCTAACTCTCTCTAACAAGGGTGACAGTCTATCAAGTCTGCAGTTGGAAATGTTATTGAATTGTTAATAAATTGATTTTTAGTTTTAGTTATTCCAGTGGAGCTGTCTATCTGATGAAACATTTGTTCTACTAGAGAAATTTAACAGGAGCCGAAGGGAATTTTTTTTTTAAAACCTGGCAATTCAAAAGTTCTTATTGATTGTTTATTACTGATCTGTACAGCATCAGATTTATTAACCATTTATTAAGTCATTATTAACACCTAAAGGGCCAGTATTCTGATCCACTGTGTGGAATCACCGGGAAGGGTCTACAAGGTAATAAACTCTACAGGCTTTTAAATATGGACACCAAAAATTGATAAACAGAGTGTTAGAGCTGCTTGATAGAATGTAATTGTCTTACTATTTCATTGTTTGTTTGTAATATATTGGATTTGCAGTAAAAGCAGCACTTATACTGAGTGGATTATTCTAATATCTTTTTATAAATGAGTTTAATTAACATTACTGATTATCAATATTATTGATTACTGATCCATAACATAAAAACAATATGACTAAATACATAAATATATGAACAATAACATCACAGTTCACACTGTATAATAACAATGATAATAATAATAAGCAAAAGCAATAACTGGATACATAATAAGAAATACAACAACAGAAAGCCAAAAAGTTCTACTGAGCACAAGTGCGACAAACTAAGGTAGAGTCAGCATAAAATTAAAACAAAAGGACAAATGATGCAAGATGATGCAAAATGTCTGGAAGAAATAATACACATAAAAAAAGACCAAAAACAACAAAAGCAACAATGGAAAATGAAATGAAATAAATAAAACATAAATAAGTGGAGTAAGTAAAAATAAATAAAAAGATGTAGACCTACTGTAAGTGAAGTTAGAAACCTGTGAGGCCACTAGAGGGCTCAGTCTCCATGGTTAGTCAACATGAACAGCTGTTACCAGCAACATCCAACTTCATTCATTGTCTGCAGCCTGAGACCCAGGTTATTAAAAATGTGCATCACAGCATGGTCTGATTGTGCAGATGACAATGTTTTACCTGCAGGTTACACTGTGGTTTTGATAGACAGTGAACAACTTGGCATGCATAGAAATATTATAATAGGTTACTGTACCGGTGACCTACAGTGTGCTGCATGCCAGAACTGAAGCTGGAAAGCAAAGGGATCACCTATAATGAAAAAACGGTGGTGCTTCAAACAAAATCGGATGTGGGGTATATCCTGTCCAATCCCTTAAATAGACATAGGAGATAGATAATTCCATTGTCAACATGCAAAGTAGGTCAGCAAGTCCACCGACATGATGCTCTCTATTGTCTCTTCACGTGTCTATGTAACGCAAAAGTAAAAATGGCAATTCAGTTTTCATCTTTTAAACGCCTCGATTCGTTAGGCTACTCTTAATCTTGTCACTGACTGTTTATGAACGTCGAGCAAAGCCAAGTTGTTTACATCCTTCCACTGTCTATATGCTTACACGGATTAGAGCAGGATAACGCACTGCAATATCTTTGTTACGGTAAAACACGGAGTTGTACACAGTTGATCACATTCCTCTCCTGTCCCTGCTAATGTTTTTGGCACATTTTAAGTGCGATGACGCTGCAGGCTGAAGAGTTCTCTTTATCAGAGCATTTGGTGCACAGAGAGCAGACAGCAGCCTACAGAGAGTGCAGTCGTATTGATAGGAGTAATGACGTTTCTTATCTGCTATCCGCACTGCTGTCACAGCTATGTTTGCCCCGTCTTGGGTCTTTGTCATGCACATGACGACGCTGAAGTTGGCTTTCGATTCGTAGCTTCCGATTGGGCAGGAAGATTTCGTCCTCACAGTAGGATCTTCCCTTTTTTGCGTTACCACAAATAGAATAAAGGTTTCACAGATCTGAAACAATGTGCAAAATAATATTTATCCTCTCTGCGTTAATCTAGTCCAGATTTGATTTGTCAAAGTATAGTGTTTTTTGATAGAGACCTAGTCTAATGTGGTCTACTTTTGAAAAATACAGTTAATTTTTTGGTGTTCTTGCATTTTTACAAATAGCATGAAGGTTTTACTAATTTAAAAACAATGTTTTCAATAACCTTTAGCCTCTTTGGGATGATCCAGATTAGACCTGTTGTGTATGAAGTAATGAAATCTACCCTTTTGATGTTTTCACAAATAGAATAAAGGTTTCACAAATCGGAAAATGTGTTTTTATCAACCTTGAGCACCTCTGGGATAATCTAGTCCAGGTTTGAACTGTCAAAGTGTATTGTTTTTTTTTTTTCTTATTTGGTCAACATGTGAAAAAAAGCAGTGAAATCCTCCTTTTTTATTTTCATAAGATTTCACAAATTTGAAACTGTCTTTTAAATAATACTTAGCCTCTCTAATCTAGTCCAGATTTGACCAGTCTAGGTATTGTGGTTTTTAACAGAGACCTGGTACAATGTGGTCTACTTTTAAAAAATGCCATGAAATCTTCCTTTTCTTGCCTTATAAC
>NW_024630728.1:0-1236 GCF_008729295.1 Plectropomus leopardus
TGTTTATCTCATCTAGTTCTGTTCATTGTTCTCTGTTTATTTTATTTATTTGTCTCTTTGTTTCATTTATTAATCTTGTTTATCTAATGTATCTCTGTTTATTTTATTTAGTTATATTTGTTTATTTTTTTCTGCATATTTATTTCATTTTTCTCTGTTTAGGTTTCTATATTCTTTGTCTGTTTATTTTATTTATTTATCTTTGTTTATTTAGTTCATTTATCTCTATGTTATTTCTGTCTGTTTATCTCCTGTATTTTGTTTTTTCTCTTTATTTATGACGTTGGCTCTGTTTAACTCCTGTTTATCTCACGTATGTCACCAGACATTGGGCTTTTTTTACATTAAAGCTGTATTTTCACCTCCTCATCCTCGTCCTCTCTCCCTCCTCCTCCTCAGAGATGGCTGGCGGCAGCCGACCTGCGGCCGGAGGTGTACCGTCACCTGGCGGTGTATGTACCCAGAATCCTTTGCGTGGGGCCAAGTGGAGGCAGCAGCAGGGAGGAGCAGAGGGAGGAGCAGAGGGAGGAGCTGGCCTGTCAGCTGCTCCTCCTGGCCCCTCTGGAGTGGCTCCTGCTGGGGGAGGACCCAGCCATCGGCCTGCCACTCCTGCAGGAGAACAACCAACCGTCACCGCTGTGTGGACACGTGTTCAAGGTGGGAGAGCCCACCTACTCCTGCAGGTAGGAGGCGCACAGGTGACAGGTGTCACATCACACAGGTGTCACATCACACAGGTGTCACATCACACAGGTGTCACATCACACAGGTGTCACATCACACAGGTGACACATCACACAGGTGACATGTTACACAGGTGAGGTAGGCGGAGGTGATTGTGCCTGTCAGGTAGAACCTGCTGCTGTGTGTATATATGAAAATGATGTATGCAGGTGACAAACACACACTCTGTTAACCTGTGTGTGTGTGTGTGTGTGTGTTTAGGGAGTGTGCAGCTGATCCGACCTGTGTTCTGTGCATGCAGTGTTTCCTGGGCAGCATTCACAAAGAGCATCGATACAGGGTGAGTACACGCACACACACACACGTGTGTGCACGCGCACACAGACACGCACGCACACACACAGCTGTCAGCTGCATAGAGACTCAGATGCACTTATGCACTTCAGTCTGTCTGCTGCATGTGACATACACACACACACACACATTCATTGAGCAGTGTGTGTATTAACATGATTGTATGTGTGTGTGTGTGTGTGTGTGTGTGTGTGTGTG
>NW_024630729.1:0-3536 GCF_008729295.1 Plectropomus leopardus
GAATTATTCAGTTAGTATAAAGTGCAGGTCAGCAGCGGCTGTCTGACACTGATTTAACAGTAAAATGAGTAAACGTCGGTCAGCAGAGAAAAATAAAATTAATATCAGAATAAATAAACACTCACGTACAATTCAGAAAGTCTGCACGCTGTGTAAAATTAAAAAAAGGAGCAATGATCTGCAGAACCACATATTTAATGTTCAAACTGAGAAACCTGATCGTTTCTGCGTGAATGTGCTGATTGTATTTCATTTGCTATTTACGACATCTATTGCTCGTCTGTCCGTCCTGGAAGAGGGATCCCTCACTATCCTCTACCGCTCTTCCTGAGGTTTCTTCCTCTTTTTTTCCCCGTTACAGGGGTTCTTTTTGGGGAGTTTTTCCTCGGGTGATGTGAGGGTCTGAGGGCAGAGGGATGTCGTACTCTGTAAAGCCCTCTGAGGCAAACCATGTTTTGTGATAATGGGCTATATAAATAAAACTGACTTGACTTGACCGCAGCACGTGCGCTCGGTCAGTCTTTGGGCGACACAAACTGCTGAAGTCCATTTTTGCTTGATGTCCAACTTCAGTGTGTCAACACTTCGGCTCTCTGTCGTCGTACGAAGTCCATGATTTCCAAAAACAGATTTGAACGGTGGACTCGTCAGACCGCGGCACACTTTTCTACTTCGTGTCGGTCGTCTCAGATGAGCTTCGGGTCCAGAGGAGTTCTGGTTTTACGGTTTCTGGCATAAACGCTTTTATTTTGCTGATCTTTAAAGAAAACATGCTTTTCAAACCAGCAGGAGACAAAGACAAAAAAACTGTGAAAACATTTTCTTGAAAAATTGACAAGTCTTTGTTAAAAAAAAATCACCAAAATACTTCATTAAAAAAAAAAATCACAGGTGTAAGCAAAAGATTGCTCAACTGTTTTTCTAAGACAAAAATAAAATTTAATAAACGCCAAAAATGTCTAAGGAGAGAAAATTTGCCAAAATGTTTTCTTAAAATATCGCCAAGAATTTTCAAGGAAAAAAAAATCCCCAAAAATACATTCTTCAAATAAATCGCCAAACAGTGGAAAAAAAGTGGGAAAAAAAAGCCAAATATTTTCCTTAAAAAAAATTTTTTTATTAAAAAAAAAAAGTTTGGGGGGAAAAAAAATGTTAAATGAAAAAAAGACACCAAAATGTTTTCCTTAAAAATCAGAAGACTTTTTAAGAAAAAGAAACCTCAAAAATGTTTTACAGCAGAAAATTTGTATTTTTTGTCCCCTTGAAAAACAACCATAAATCTGAGCTGGTGACAGTCTGTACGGTCCGTTCCTGTGTAGCCCGGGGGGACAGGACGTCCCCCATGAAATGTGGACTGGTCAGACCACTTTGCATCAGTCCGTCTCAGAGAAGTCGGCGTGTTTCTGGATGTCGCTGATATCTGGCTTTTCTGAATCTGAGGAAGTGTTTGTACCGACGATGGTTTTCCAGAGTGTCCCTGAGCCCGTGGACTCATGTCCTCGTTGTGTAATTGTGTGTTGAGAGACATTGTAGTTAAACTGTTGGACAGTTTGTCCTCGCGGTTCGTCTCAAAGTGTCCGTCCTTCACTGACGCTCCTTTCAGAGTCCATCATGAAAGTTTGAACTCAGCCGCAAGGAGAAGCTTAATAAGAAATCACCTAAAAAATTGCAACAAAAAAAGAACCAAAGAACCAAAAAAGGGGAAAAGTAGCAAGAAAAGAAATGTAAAAAAAATGTTTTAAATAAAATATTAAATGACCCAGAAAAAAATAAATAAATGAAACAGAATCATACAAATATTTTCTGTGACATAAATCTTCTGGACATTTTTCCTTAAAAAAAAGTGTGGGGTGTAGAGTTACAGACGCATGTTTCTTAATGTTTTTGAAAGAAACCAAACTAATTCGCTCACGTTTCAAAGGTGGAATCACTTGTGGAGACCGATGTGGGTTTAAAGGGTTAAAAGATGCTAAAATACATTTTGATATTAACCCGTCTGTTTCTGTGAACCGGGAGGACGCCGCCGCCGCTGCGTGTAACACACTGACCGTACACGAGTTTCTCACACACACACTTCAACACACAGCTGTCACTTTAACCCTTTAACAGCCGATGTAACGGTCGACAATCTTTACAGTCAAACTGCTTTAATTTTATTTCATACAGATGTTTTCATACACTGAAGTATTGTTCTATTTTATTTTATTAAACTATTTTTTTCTACCAAACATTTCAAACAGATTTTGTAACTAGATTCGTTTTTATTCATATCTATTTTCGTTTGTTTCATGAATTTACTTTTATTTTCAAATTTTTATGATACATTTGTTTTTATATCGTATGTTTATATATGTTTTTTCCTAGATTCATTTTTATTTGTATCTATTTATTTTTGTTTATCTATTTATCTATCTATCTAGTTACTTTGATTTTCAGATTTCTATGACACCTCATTGACTTTTGTACAGTTTTTATAACATTATTTGGGGAAATGTTTTTTTTCTTAATAAATTGATGCATTTTGTTTTCATATTCTTTGGTTTATAATGCTGTTTCATTTTTTGCAAAGGCGTTTCTTAGTGCGTCTGTTAAAGGGTTAACTGCGGCAGATCTGAGCCACGACCAGCGGACCGAACCGCAGTGTGTCGCCGAAATGACACATTTGTACATTTATGGAAATGTAGTTGTTTTTTTTCCTTTTTTTCTGTTTTGTCTCAGCGCACATTATTATTTATTATCTCGGCTCTTAACGTTTTTTATTTATCGTAACTGTTCATGTCTTTGTTTTACTCTTACATACGACTTTGTTTAGATAATCGTGATACAAATAAAGTTATTATTATTATAATTATGATCAGTGAAGGATGAACAGCCGCTGCATCCTTTGAGCCGCCGTCACAGCGCGGGTTTCTCTCCCCATTCATCGTTTCTGTTTATAGTTATTTTTTAACTTCAAACTTGAATATAATCTGAAATGTCAACATTTTTCAGTCTTAAATGTTTAAACGAACAACATTTAATGTCAGTCAGCGGCAGGAGGACGCTGTTACCTGTGAACTGAACCACGCAGCATTTTCTGTCACTTCGTGTCATTTTTAAAAACACGAACGATCTCCGGCTCTAACCGTCTAAATGCGCTAAAAATAAACAATAAATCAAATAAACTAATCATAGCGTTGATCCTGAAATAGAGCCTGATATCTTCTTTCACCCATAATTCACAATTTTATGACTTTAAATGCAGCTGTTGAGTGACAATAACATTAAACAGTGACGCCTTCAGAGATCATTAATAATTTAAAAAAATGTTGTCAACTAAAACTCTATGGAGGAAGTAAAATGACATAACATCACTGAATGAATAAATAAATAAATGTTTAAACAGGAACAACTGAACAAATATATTTGAAAATAAATAAATTATAGAATGAATAAATGCTGACATAAATATGGGAATAAATAAATAAATAAATGAGGAAATAAATGCACAGAAATACCTAAAAGTAGTTGTACAAAAATGCAGACACATCATTTAA
>NW_024630730.1:0-3995 GCF_008729295.1 Plectropomus leopardus
TGTTGTTGTTGTTGTTGTTGTTGTTGTTGTTGTTGTTGTTGTTGTTGTTGTATGATATAACACAATTAGATATGATACAATGCTGCATGACACTCCACATTATGATCCAATATGACACAGTTGTAACTTTATTTATGTTTAATTTGTTACATAAATTGAGGTTCAGATTTAGTGAAATCCTCAGAGGAAAAAAAACAAGTCACTGTGTGTCTCCTCTCTCTCTCCTCATGTCTCTCGCAGTGCCCTCTCGCCCAGAGGTGTGTGTAGAGGCGTGTATGACTGAGTGTGTGTGTATGTGAGCCGGAGCATCAGGAGCCATGTCGGACCCCAGGGACATCGATGAGGACGCCATCCTCAAGGGCCTCAGTGCTGCGGAGCTGGATCAGCTGGAGGATGAGCTGCAGGAGATGGACCCCGAGGTAACAGGAAGTGCTCCGTTTGTCTTAACCTGCCGGGTGGTCGGCTTCTGGTCACTTTGTACAGCACCGCAGGGCCTCACCGGTCACATCTGGTGCCCTGCGGGATTTAGCTCCTGTGGGTCTACTTTATGAAGCCTGATATGTGTCGCCAAAAAACAAAAACCTGCAGGATGACAGACATCAGAGATGAGAGGTGCATTTATTGTCTTCTGTTCAGTGAGCTCATGCAGTCATTTTATCAGGGTTTGTACAGTGATGAAAAACCTGGAAAAGACGGAATGGACGGAAAAGAATTTTTTAAAAGAAAATCCAAGTAACAAAATATTTTCTGTAAAAATCACCAAAAAAAATTTAAAGAAAAAAAAGCTTTTTTTTTAAAAAAAAGAACATGCCTTCTAAAGGGGATATTTTCTTTTAATTTATCAAAAATATCAAAGAAAAGAAATTGACCAAAAAAAGCAAATTTTTAAAAATATTTTAAATGGCAGTTTTCTGTCTTTAAAAATGAACAAACATTTTTAAAGACACAGAAAGTGTCAAAAATTTTAAACATTTTTTTTTTAAAGAAAAAATAAATTTCCCCAAATTTTTAAGAAAAAAAGCCTTTTTGTCTTTAAAAATCATCAGAAATGTTTAAAGAAAACAACAGCCCAAATTTTGATAAGTTTTTTTTTAAACTATTTTTTAAATTTGCCATAAAATAAATACAAAATACAGCCATTTAAAGTTGTATGCCCCTCCCCTAAAGTCAAAATTAAAAAACAGAAGTTTGTCCCTGATGCTTAAAAAAGTTATTTGACATGACTTCCCATGACAGCCCCTAAGTTATCTTTTTTTTTTTAAATAAATATATTTAAAAACAAACTTTTATAAAGTAAATAAAAAGAACTGAGAAGAAGTATCGGTGGTCATTTCAGAGAATATGTTGTCTTTAAAATTGGCCTCAAAGTCATGGCAATGTATTGGTAAAAACGTGTAAGGACCCTGTTATATATGTGTTACATACAAGAAGTGAGCAGCTAGAGAAGAAGGTCAAAAGATCAAGCGAAGGATGCAATCAAGCGGCTCGCTCAGCCAGTAAAAGAAGTGTTGCCATAACAAAACTTCCCAAATTAAAATGATAAAAGAAATTGCTTCAGACAGGTGCAGAGGCGGGTTGGATGGAGTTACTCTCAGCTCTTAATTCTGATCACCCACACATATGATCCAAATTACATGTTGTCAGTTCACAAAGTTACCTCAAAATGACTTTAAATGTTTGAATTTGTATTTTCCCTGCTGAAACATGGATGCACCTCAGAGTTTTACTCAAAAGGTCTCAATAAATACTCCTTAAACCAGTTCTCAATGGTGCACCAGCCAACAGTCAGTAATTAGAGGAACTTTTTTACCTGCATTTGAATATATGTATGAGATGATTTGATAGTGATAGTGAATCCATTCTCTGCTGTTCTCTGGTCTTAATGTCACGTCAACATAACATTTGACCTCTTGTTCTCCCAGAATGCCATGCTGCCCGCTGGCTTCCGGCAGCGTGACCAGACGAAAAAGGCCCCAACGGGGCCCTTTGACCGTGACGCCCTGCAGCAGCACCTGGAGAAGCAGGCCCTGGAGCACCCGGACAGGGAGGACCTGGTGCCCTTCACTGGGGAGAAGAAAGGTCCTGTCTGTCACATACACAGATTAATTTTTATGTAACAACAAGGACCTACCGCTGTGTGTGCACAGACTTAACCCTTTGAAACCTGAAAACTGAGCAAATTACTTTGCTCTTATTCAAATACATGGAAAAAAGCAAAGACCAATTTAACAAAAAAATTACCTGAAAAACAGAAAGGAAAAGAAAAAAAAACAACTAGAAAATCAAACAAGGAAATGACCTGGGAAAATAATAATAATAATAATAATAATAATGATAGAATAAAATATAAATTCTTTCTGTAAAATCATTTTAAATATCTATTTTTTTAAATTGAAACTATAGTTTTCTGGACACCCCCACCCCCTTTTTTTGTATTTATTAAGTAATTCCCTCTCTTTTTTCATCTTTATTTCTTGCATTTTGCAGGACATCTCCTGCTAAGTTGCTTATTGCCTTTTCGAAGTGTTTTTTTAAAGCAATCACAACAATTTTAACAGAGTTTCAGAGGTTTAAATGTTTGCTAAAGGCGTCTAAATGCTGCACAAGAAAACTATTTTGGATCCAGCTTTCAGAGAGTTAAATCTCCACAGACTCTGTTGGTTCGCCCTCAGACGGACGGCTCTACAGTGACTCTGCGCTGCACCGCTGCACAGCAGCTCGGCCTCTTAGTTTCAGCTCTGTGTGGGGTTTTTTGCAGCTCACTGAGTTTTGGGGTCATTTCCATCACAGAATGACGTGTCCAGACCGACAGCAGGAGACAATCAGGCTGAATATTGACACTGTAGTTCCTGTGCATCTTGTCTAATTAACAGAAAACTATAATAGCAATAATACAACAAATACCACCGTCACGACTGAAATTTATTGTTTTTTTTGCACTACTGAATTTGTGAAGACAATTTAAAGAAAATTTAAAAAAAATAAAACAAAATCTGGGCTCCAGTGGAAAACACTAAGTTTATTAGAGCTGAGCCACAAATCTGGATAAGCCCCGACTTACTTGTGTTTTGGGAAACATGATCTGAACAGCTTTTCCTCAAACACAGATACATTTATGGTTTAACCCTTTGAAACCTCAGCAAATTGGCTCGATTTCTTCTAGAACATGAGAAGAAAGCAATGAACACTGATGGAGGAAATAATGCAATAAATTAGTAAAAAAAAAAGAAGAAGAAAATCACTGGAAAAATTGTAAAAATAAAAAAAATAAATAAAAATTTCTGATAATTCTGTGACCTACTTTTAAATATGTAATTATGATAATAAATATAGCTTTTCTCTAGACATTTTTCTGAGCTGTTTCAAAATCATTTTCTAAATCTACTAATACTTTTCTCTCATATTTTTAAAAGAAGTGTCACCAATCTGTTAAGTGTTCGGATGTTTAAATACTTGTGAAAAGTGTCTAAAAGCACCGAGAAAAGTGATGTCACTCCAGGTTCAAAGGTTTAAAACATTTATACTGAAAATAACCCAAAACATCAAGGCAAAAAAATAAATAGAATTTTGGGAAACTAAGTTTGCAGACTGATTCATGAATACTTTGTACCAGACTGCACTGCTTGTTGCCTCTCTTTTTGTCTGCCATCTGTTTTCAAAACATTTTATTCCTTCTTTTCTCTCATTTCATCTCATGTATTCTTTCTCTTCATCTGCAGGAAGGGCCTTCGTGCCAAAGAAAGCTCCGGAGATTCCTGCACACGAGCAGGTGATCCTGGAGCCAGAGCTGGAGGAGGCTCTGAAGAACGCCACTGACGCAGAGATGTGTGATATTGCAGGTTAGACAAACACTTTTTAATACTACGATTAGGGCATAGCGATATGGAAGAGAGTCTTATCACGATAACTTTTTGCATATCAATCGATGAAGATATATATCACGATATACATCAAATCACTATTTCTGTCAGGCTTTAAGGTTCCCTTTTACTCCT
>NW_024630731.1:0-3538 GCF_008729295.1 Plectropomus leopardus
TTGAAAAACTGACGAAAAAAGCAAGGCTATAGTATGGCAAAAATGGCAAAATTTGACATGTCCCAAAAAAACCTGCTGAAAACACCTTAAAATAGAATGTAATAACATGTTGAGACACACCATAGCATTAAAATGTGCAAATATATTTCAAAACACCATCATATAACATGTTGAAAGCACCAAAAAAGCAAGGCAAGCAAGTATGGCAAAAATTTCAAAATCTGACGTCCCAAAAACAGCTGAAAACAAATAATAACATAATAACAAATAAAATAGCATGCTGAGATACACCGTAGCATTAACACGTGCAAATATGGCCAAAAACAACATAATATGACATGTCAAAAAAACGGGCTGAAAACAACATAGAATAGCATGATGAGACACATTATAGCATGACATGTTTAACAAATAACAAAAAACAAGCAAAAAAATCTATATTTCAGCATGTTTAAAAAATGACCAAAAATTGCATAGTATAGTACGGCGAAAAATGTCAAAATATCACATGTCAAAAGAGGGCCGAAAACAACATAGAATAGCATGTCGACACACTTTTTAGTGTTGAGATGTTCTGTCAAGTTTCTCTTTACTTTGACGTGCTCTAAATAGCTGTGTTCGAAACTATCCCCTCATTCACTCACTCACTACTCACTATGTAGTGTGTATTAAATAGTGCACTATATAGGGAATAACCAAGCGAGATTTCGGACACAACCTTGGAATTTTTCCCCTCGAAAAAACATGACTGCATTGCATTGTGGTAGATGGGAGCTAAATGTAGTGAACATCATATGTACACTCAAATTTGCTGTGCATTGTGGGCATTTTATAGTTCACTATATAGTGGATGAAATTAACAGCAGAGAATTTGGACACGACTACAAAATGGCGATACAATGCACTATATAGTGCACTATATCCGTGATACAGAACGGTTTCGGACACAGCCATTGTGTTCAGTGCCAGTTTTACTCCCTGAGTTTTCCAGCCTTTTTTGAATGCTTCATGTGCAATACCTGTGTCTAGTTACTCGCCTGTTTGCAGTTAGTAATCAGCCCTTGTGTATTTAAAGCCCAGTATTTCCTCCATTCATTTGCCAGATTGTCATTGCTGCCCGTGTCTTCATGCTTTCCAGCCAGTTCTTTGACTCTGCTTGGATTTTTGGACTTAGTCACTTCCCCGGATTGACTTTTCTGCCTTCGCTGACAATCTATGAGTTTATGGCCCCTGCTTCCTTCAGTAAAGATTTGGATTTGATAAACTGTGACTGGTGTTTGGTGCCTTTGTCTGCATCTGAGTCCCAGATAATGGCATGATCAATTCTCCTCAGATGATGGATAACTAAGTTTGAAACAGACCTGCATTACTTCTTCTATTCTAGTACATTTCAGAGGCAAATATTACACTTTTTATTGAACTCCTCCTTTTAATAAGAACATAAAAAATGAATTGTTGTAGGTACACTGACTACATCAGCATTACATGAAATTGTAGCTAGCAGCTTTGTATTTTCATCCTACAGAGATTTGTCAGATATGATTTGTTTTTTATCTGCTCGACATAAAGTGACAAGTCAGCAGGAACAGTTCAGGAAGTCTAGCTGATATTCTTTGGAGAAGGAAGATCAGATCAGTTGATCCGACACACAGCCAGCACTGATCACCACACAGACAAAAATTTGACTATAGACTGGTGTAGACTTCTTTTCCAGAATAACTCAGCACTGTTAAATAAGTCGTAGAGTCGTCGTTGTTTGTCCAGTGATGTTTTATTGCATTTGATGTGATTTGATAGAACTGATTACAAATGATACAATGGTATAACAATGGTGTAAGTTGTTAAAAAGAGTGCAAATATATTTTTCCAAGCCAAATTAAAGATCTCATATGGAATAGCCTATTTGACATTGATTTAATGTTGCTCTTAACTGCTAAAATGCGACAATAGTAACACAGATGATAGTTATTAGCTTTTCATTACAATACACAATCCAAGTAATAGGGCATGTGTGTGTTTATTAAGTATCTTAAGGGTATACATACAAATTGGAAATGCAGGCGTTAATGGTTGAATAGGGTGGTCACCCAGTTTTTTGGAAACTGCTGATTGTGCTTTCTTGCAGAGAGTTAGTTGAGAATATTGATACCACACTGACCTCTGTGTGGTAAATGAACAGCAACCACCAGCAGCTGGTTAGCTTAGCTTAGCATAAAGACTGGAAACAGAGGGAAACAGCTAGCCTGGCTTCATCCAAACCTAACAATAACCTACGAACCAGAACATCTACAGCTCACTTATTAGGTGATACTGGACGTCTTGTTTGACCTGTAAAAAACACAAAAGTATAAAAATGACAAACCACCGTTTCTCAGAGAGGTTATCTGCCAGACTATTTCTTGGCCTGGACCAGTAGCACAGAGTCCAGAAGGTTACTGGTCCAAGCCTGGAAATAGTCCAGCACATAACTCCCCCATCAAACATCAAATTGTCATTTTTACGCTCTGGTTTTTGAACGGATTCAACAAACCAGATATCACCAGATAATTTGTGAGCTTCAGAGGTGCTGGTCAACAGATTTTGTAGACTGGACAGAGACGGGTCAACTGTTTCTCCCAGTTTCCAGTCTTCATGCTGAGCTGAGCTAACCGTAGCTTCACAATCAATGTACAGATATGAGAGTGGTATCAATCGTGTCATCTAGCTAATAACTGGCAGAGATCGAATAAGTGCATTTCCAAACATTTCAAACAATACACAAAATAAATTTGTGCCCAATCATGTCACAGACCTGAAACGTATCTAAGCAGACAGCAAATATGAAATTTAAAGAGCTATTTTTTTCTGATTTTTTAAATTCCTGAGTAAATGCAGCTGTAGAGATATTTGTTTGTGAGTAAATGGCAGACGGACATGATGAGAGCAGTTTCTCAGGCTCCAGTCAGATGAAAAGCTTCTGGACATCGTGTACACACTGAGACTTTTAGTGTGTACATTCATAAACAGAAGTGCAGATCAGTGGCTGGTTCCTCAGAGTTGCTCTCATCATCCTCTCGTCTTTGTATTCACAGTGAAGATTTATGGTCTGATCTTCTCATGGCTGACAGAGACACTTTAACGTTTGGATGTTGGTTCACAATTACAATTTTGGAAATGTTTTAATGCCGTATCTTAATGTTTGAATTCACTTTTGTACCCAGATATTCGGGGCCATAAAAATCAGACCATGTTCTTGCAGTGTGAATACAGCTGTTGTTTAAACCTTCATCCTCTAACGCTTGGAGCTGTGTCCTCCCTGGCTGATTCTCTTCGTCACCCTCTCCACCACCTGGTCACATAAAACACAAAACATTTTTTTAGGTTAAGACAGTTTAATTCTCATTTGTTGAATTACTTTTTTTTTGTAGCTCTGGGGAAGGCTATCAGTCACCTCACCACTTTGGCCCAAAGTGGAATAACTTAACAACTGATGGATGAATTGCCATGAAATTTGCCACACACATCCACATTTCCTTCAAGATAAATTTCGCATCAGTTA
>NW_024630732.1:0-7165 GCF_008729295.1 Plectropomus leopardus
ACACACACACACACACACACACACACACACACACACACACACACGTACAGTCAGATCAGATTCACGTAAAACAACACAAATATTAAACATGAGAACTCTTCCTCACCAACACTGCTGGGGTTGATGGAGACGTACGCCATCGCTCTGCTCAGCCGAAGCTCCTCTAAAGCGGCGAGCTCCGCCTCCGCCTCTGCTCCACCAATCACACGTCACATAATTAATTCAACACAAAAAAAGCAGCGATATCAATCTGATTCACACACCACGTGATCATGACGACTCACTTCTCTGGATCTCTCTTCTTCTCTTTGGGTTCGGCGGGATGATGGTGAAAGCTTTGTGACTGAAACACAAAAAACACACGTGAATAATAATACACACGAGGGGATGTTTCAGGTGACTCCAAAAAGCCATATTTAGCAAAACTTCAGTGGAAACACTTTTTAGTCTTTTCTAGGTCACATGATGCTGTGTCTATGTGCTCGTCAGTATGAACTGGCTCCCTCATGATGCAGCAGGAGCTACAAGAGCTGTTACTGCATCACATAACTCTGAGAAAGTTTCGAATCCACAATTCCTCTGTGAAATCGTGGACTACATCTCCAAGAAAACCCTCGTACGTGGCCGCTCCCACGTATAAGGGACTCGCCTTTCCATCACGGCTCCATAACACGCCTACGTGGCCTTGGATTGAAAATAATGACGGCTAGTTTGGTGGCTGCAATAGAAACAAAGCTGCTGATGTTTTGAACATCCGTCGCCATGGTTACTGGGATGTTAGAGAAGTTGCACAACATCACTCAGTGGAAACAGTCAGCTCACAATTGCGTTTTATTGACATTTTAAAAAATATCGCTCAAATCTGTGACGGAAACCCGCTTACTGTTTTCCCAATTTTTGGACATTTATGACAGATTTTCTTCTATTTTGAAAAAAAAAAAGCCACTAACCACTAACGGCTACTTTTTTAACCCCCTGTGGTGCGTTGCACACAAAAACACGTCGTCAAAACATCACACTCGGCCCGTCCATGGTCGTGTCTTTTTGGCTTTCACTCAGCGATTTCTTCACCATTTTTTACTACTTTATTCTCCATGTAGCGTGTATTAAACAGTGAACTGTTTAAGGAATAACAGAACGAGATTTTGGAAACGATGCTGGAATTTTCTGAACCTCGTTGCGTCAGTAGATGCTCCACAGAAACAAAGCTCACTCTCAGGAGCACAGATGAACGGAGGTTAAAACGATGTTGCATGTTACGTTTCCCAAATAAATTGTTGCAAAAACCTGATTATCACATG
Source organism: Plectropomus leopardus (assembly GCF_008729295.1). NCBI lineage: Eukaryota > Metazoa > Chordata > Actinopteri > Perciformes > Serranidae > Plectropomus > Plectropomus leopardus. The sequence continues at coordinate 1,302 of NW_024630732.1, forward strand.
GTGTACTACAGTTGAGAGTACTCCAGTACTCGTGGCTCCTGGCTGCAGCTCACCTGCAGGTCTGTCATGTCGGTGGGAGGTAAAGCGTGTGGGATTAATCCACAGCGACAGATGGCTGCAGGCGGCAGCAGGACGTCGATACTTCAGAGTTTACCTGAAAGCAAACGCTCCCTAAAGGTGCTGAAGGAGCCCGTCAGCGTGAAATCAGACTGAAAATATTTTATATATTTAAATATTTGATTTTTGTGTCTTTTCACTCTGGACTAACATCGATGCATGCCCATCATTTTATAAAATTATAAAATAAATTTGTACTTTTAATTATTATCTTAAATTATCGCATAGGAACTTTTGTTTTTTTTTTTGGCAAGTTTTATTTAGATTATTGAATTATTAGAAACACATTGCTAAAGCAAATTAGCATATAATGTTATTGTTGGAGAGGTTGTTTATTGATTTTTTTTGCAGGTGTTTTGGGGGGTGGGGGCTCGTCTGGGGCACCAAATATGCTAGAACTGCCACTGCTTAGTATTAATATTCTAAAATTACTTTAATTTGGTCTTATTATTAATTTACATTATCACATTGACTTTTGATTAAGTTAATTTGTAGGATTTTTTGTTGCAAATTTTTATTTAACTTATTATCATTTATTGATTTATTTGGTTGTTAAACACAGTACCAGTACTGAAGGCAAATTAGCACAATGTAAATTAGATTTATGTCATTTTTTGCAGCTTTTTTTTTTGTGGGGGGCGCCAAATACGCTAAAAACGCCACTGTAACTTAGTAACAAAATCCTAAAATGACTTTAACTTAAATCATTTTCTGATAAGATATCTGTACTTTTATAAAAGTGTGGCTCTCAGGTTCTTCATCCTGCTCTGCACACCTGTCTGCTGTCTCACCTCTGGCTCGCGCGGCTCGTCTCGGTCCGGACCCCCCTCTGCTCCCTCAGACAGCTGCTCGTCATGTCCCGGCACTTCGGGTTCACAGCAGCGTGGATCGCGGTCCGGTGGTCCTGGTCGGCCCTGGGGTGCGTGGAGCTGGACCTGGTCCTCCTCTCGCTGCTCCTCTGGACAGCGGCTCCCTGCGCGCCGGCGCGCCGCTCACAGCGGCCCCGCGGCGGACACCTCGGGCAGCTCGACGCGCGGCTTTTACGCACAGCGGGCACTCTGAGCTCACTTTGCGCTCCGGTAACCGTCCGTACCTTCACCGGTTTAGGTCTCTCCGGGGTCTTTCCCGTCGCCTCCACCGGTTCTGGCTTTATCACTTTTGTTGCTGGCATTTTTTATGTGAAAGATCCGTCTTTAAGGAAAATAAACTTCATCTTCTGCATCCTTCAGATAAAAAAACAAAAATCTCAACTTTTCCTCTCAGTGGTGCGGTTGCTATGGAGCTCTCACCCTAGCAACTGAAGCGCCAAGACTCACAGATCAGCGTGGAAGTTCTGGAGCGAACTTTCACAATAAAAGACTAAAAATATAAATATATAGGCCAAGTAGATGAGTAAAACTCAGTATGGCCATCCGTGTTTTTGGGGGGTTTTTTTGTTGTTGTTTTTTTTTTTTAAAATTTATTCAAAATTGTTTATTTAAACTTAACAAAGTTTATTGCAAGTTCTAGGATATTATGCGGGACATTTCTTTTATTTTTGCCTTCCTCATACACACCTGTCTGCACATATTTGAAGGTGTGCAAGAGCCTCCAAATTCTAACAAGTGCTTTATGAAATAATTTCAGCTGTTTTGTAACATATTTTTGACCAAATGATCGATCAAGAAAATGTTTGTAATATTAACTGATTATCAAAATCATTGTTAGCTGCAGCCCAAATAGTCCATTAACATTTTCAAATGTTTTTATCCAAATATTTACTTGTTTATCTATTTATTTAGCTATTTAATATAGTCCATTGACATTTAGGCTACATCAGTTATTCAGACAATTTCTAATGTTTTAGGGTTTTTTTTGCCTCTGACACACACAGCAGCTATAAATATATAAAGTGCAGCATAAAAGCAAACATTCATGACACCATACGTTTAAACATGCAGAATGATTAAGCTATGAACCGACTCAACATGACTCACGTGTTTTATGCCATTATTTCTCTGCCTTCAGTGAGTTTTAGTCGATTGAGCGGTTGCATTTCTACATTTTATTGTGAAGGCGGTGCGGGCTGGTTTCCGGTGAGGTGCTGCCTGTCTGTGGTGTTTTGACGCAGCTGCAGGTTTAAGTCGGTGACGCAGCAGAGTATTTTGTTGTCGGTGGGTGTCCGAGGCGCGCTGAGCCAAGTCCACTGTGTCCACTGTGCCAACGACGAGGCTCATCCGATTACTGACACGCGACTCTGCACAGCTCACGTGACCACATACAACCAGATTATAGGCTGCAACACAGAATATGTGACTAAATATACCTGGGTATTTACTTTATTTTGCAAGCACGCGAAAACAAACTATAATAAACTTTATGTTTTATTGTTCAAAGTTACAATAAAAAGGAAGCAACGCTAAAATTACCCGAAGAAGAGATTTAAGCTCTCAGGTTTTTGTTTGTGATGTTTGGAAGCTATGTACACAACTAAACAGGTACTAAAATCCACAAGACGTCCTCAAATCCTGCCTAAAATCCTAGACATGTCCTAAAGGCCGAGAAATGTCCTAACATCTGAGAAACGTCCTAAAATCCAAGAACCAGAGAAACGTCCTAAATGTCCTAAAACCAGAGAAACGTCCTAAAATCCTAGAAATACCCTAAAATCCTAGAAATATTCTTAATGTCCTAAAATCCTAGAAATGTCCTTAAATCCAAGATATGTCCTAAAATCCTGGACATATCCTAAAATCAAAGAAATGTCCTCAAATCCTATAAATGTCCTTAAATCCTAAATGTCTTAAAATCCTAGACATATCCTAAAATCCTTCTAATGTTCTTAAATCCTAGAAATGTCCTAAAATCTGAGATGTCCTAAAAATTATAGAAATGTCCTAAAATCAGAGAAACATCCTAAAATCCAAGAAACGTCCTTAAATCCTAGAAATATCCTGATGTCCAAGAAATGTCCTAAAATCTGAGGAATGTCCTAAAATGCTAGAAATGTCCTAAAATACAAGGAATGTCCTTTACTCTTAGAAATGTTCTAAAATCCTAGAAATATTCTAAAGTCCAAGAAATTTCCTAAAATCTGAGGAACGTCCTAAAATCTTAGAAATGTCCTAAAATACAAGCAACGTCCTTAAATCTTAGAAATGTCCCAAAGTCCAAGAAATGTCCTAAAATCTGAGGAACATCCTAAAATGCTGGAAATGTCCTAAAATCCTAAAAATGTCCTAAAATACAAGAAATTTCCTTAAATCTTAGAAATGTACTAAAATCCTAGAAATATTCTAAAGTCCAAGAAATTTCCTAAAATCTGAGGAACGTCCTAAAATCTTAGAAATGTCCTAAAATACAAGCAACATCCTTAAATCTTAGAAAAGTCCCAAAGTCTAAGAAAGTCCTAAAATCTGAGGAACGTCCTAAAATGCTGGAAATGTCCTAAAATACAAGAAATGTCCTTAAATCTTAGAAATTTACTAAAATCCTCGAAATGTCCCAAAGTCCAAGAAATATCCTAAAATCGGAGCTACTTCCTAAAATCCGAGGAACGTCCTAAAATGCCACAAACATATATGGACAAACTGAGTATCCTCGAAGTGAGATATCTGGCGGCTAAAGATGTTTGGTGTTATGGGGGAAGGAGGAGCATTTTTGGGGGGTCACTGCTCCCCCCGTGCCCGTGCACAGACCCGGCCTGTGTGCACTTTTACTAACGCAGTAGTGCATGGTACTGGAGTATTTTGTGCGGAGGTACTTGTACTGCTGCTGTGCGTCCTTCAGTGTGCAGCCTGCTGCACGCTCGGAGTCTCCGCGGTCCTCCTGAGCTCTGAGTGGTGCTGTCTCGCCTCCGTCGCTCTCTACAAACTGCCTTCCATTGCACTTCTCCAGCAGCGGACTAACCAGGCCCCTCGCAGCCGCTACACGGTGGCCCCGAGCCGGGCTGATTCCCACCGCAGACCCGGCAGGTGTGACGGCGGCGGTTCACCGGAGGACGGCGGGCACCATAATCCCCTCTGGCTGCCGGATTCACGGACTGCTCCGCGGGAAAAAGCCCCGGGATGTGATGAAATCCTAATCAAAGTGCGACACACACACACACACACACACACACACACACACACACATACATACACACACACACACACACACACACACACACACACAAGCCCGTGCACATGATAAACGGGCCTGTCTGCAGTGCAACTTTGCGTTTTGGCCTCTGAGCAGCGGCTGAAGGCAGAAAAGCAGAGGTGAGGCTGCTCAAATTATTGTCTCGCGGAGGGTGACGCGCACTTCGCAGCGGCCCCTGCGCTGTCAGACGAGGAAGTGAAGCCTCACACACGCCCATTTCAGCCTGTCGACCCTGCTAAAACAGCCCGGACCCGCTCAGCACACAGCAGCAACACACTTCACAAACATGCGGCCACTTTCGGATGGACGACAGCGGGAATAAGCTGCAGGACGACGCCGATCTCAGGGGGTAGGTGACCGGAGCGCTTTACGCAGAGCGCGGACGTTTCCCAAAAAATGTTATTATCGTGAGACTTCTCCACGGTGGAGGCCCGGCGCCTTTTTTTTTTTTTTTTTTTTTGATAGTCACATGCATGATCTCTGGCCTAACTGTCACCGCGGTGACTCATTTCTGTTATCGCAGCGTCGTCTGCGGGAGTCAAAGAAAGTGACGCTGGCAACAGTTAACAGGCTGCGGGCCAGATGTCAGCATCTGCCCGCTGCGCGTGGAGCGGCACCTGTCCGCGTGGGGATGTTAGCAGAGTTCAGGCTTGCAGACTGGGACCCCACTTAAACCAGACTGGTGGGATTTTGCACCCGCTGTTATGTGCGTGCACCCTAGCTTCAGTAAATTACAGTGTAGTGATAAAAGGGGCCCCCCCTTCTGGGGGGGGGGGGGCTCCAAAACTTCATTTTTCTGTTGATTTTGCAGAGACAAAGTCCAGCTTTCTTTACTTCTCTTTCGTCGTTTTGAGTCTCTAAGTGCTTTCTATCTCTCTGAAGCAATTTTGCATCCCCTTTGAGCATCCTTGTGGGTGCTTTTTGTCTCACTGTTGTTGTTTTGAGTGTCTTTGTGTTTGTCTTTCGTGTTTTTGTAGTCATTTTGAATCTCTCTGTAGTTGCTTTCTGTCTCTTTGAAGGAATATTGTCCCACTGTAGTCATTTTGAGACATTTTGTGGTTGAAATTTTGCATCCCTTTGTAGTCATTTTCAGTTTCTTGGAAAGAATATTTTGTGTCTTCTTGTAATCATATTGTGTATTTTTGTATTGTTTTCATCGCTTTAAAGCAATTTTGCATCCCGCTGTAGTCTTTTTGAGTGTCTCTGTGGTCATTAACTGTGGTCTCAGCTTGTTTACTAAGCCAATACGGAGATATCGTATGAAAGGTGCAGATGTTACATACTGCGACTGGGCTGGGCTTTTTGAACCAGAACCAGAACAGAGGTGTGGAAAGAACTGAATAACAATTTTCTAAAAAACTCAGAGTAAATCTTTGTGAAGCAGAGAGGAGCTGCAGATTCAACATAACCGGAGACACACAACATACAGGCAAAATAATAATTTACTGTGTGTGTTTTGTGTCTTACAGTGTGCAGAAGTGTTGAAGGATGGAGCGGGAGCTGCTTCGTCAGAGCCAATCGGAGCACGGCGAGGCCACCAATGGAACCAGCCCTCAGACGTCCACCGCCACGTCCGACTCCTCCACCCCCACAACCCCCACCCCCCCTCGCCTCACCCCCAACCCCAT
>NW_024630733.1:0-2725 GCF_008729295.1 Plectropomus leopardus
ATAATTATTATCATTATTATTATTGGCATATTGCGAGCACACCCTTCTGCACGTCATCACTGTTGACAAACTGGAAAAGCGTCTGTCTGCAGTCAGACTGAAGCCTGTGGCGGTTCTCACATGTGCGGACTCGGGGGTAGTTGTGAGCCAGCAGGAAGCGTTCCACCCAGTTCTCCATGTTCTGCAGCACCCAGCTGTGGGCCAGTTTGTTTCTGGGAGTCTGGACGGCCAGCCAGTCCAGACACTGGGACGGGTTGTACTCGATCACCTGACGGGAGGAAGAAGACGCAAACATGCATGAAGACGTTTGGGACAAAGCGAAGACGCCTCGGCCCGTCTGTGAGGGACTGAGAATCTAAAAAATAAAACCTCCTGCCATCAGTCAGTCTGTGTAATATTCCCTCTATTTGTTAAATGAAACCAAAAATAAATTAAAGAATTAAAGAACTAAATAAAAATTCAATATTTGTTTCCAAAACCAAAATGGTAAAAATGGTTAACAACTTGTTTTTCCAATTTCCAATTTTTGTGCTTAAATTTAAAAAAAAAATAAGGAAAAAAGGAAAAATCAGATGATGAGGGGGGTCTGTGTAACGCTTTAAGTTCAATTTTACATATCAAAGATGAAAAAAATTAAAAATAAATACAACAAAATTGTTGTAAAAAACTGTTTTCTAAATTTGTAATTGTACATTGATTTTACAAACAAAAAAATTTAGATTTTAGACTTTGCAAATAACAATCTCCTACGGCCGTCCACAGGACGTCAGATTTTAAAGGGTTAACTGCGTCCTCACTGAACCATTTTTTATGCACTCTGGACTTCATCTCCCCAAAGACAAACACCTCATCAGGTGTTTAAAAAGTCATATTCAAGAAGATTTTGTGAACGTTGGTGAAGTTTTTAAGTGGCTAGTTACCAGTAACAGACTTTTTTTGTGTTACCATTTTGGCCAAATCTCCCTCATAAACACACAATAATCAAATTAAATAAACAAATACAAATAAAATAACAGAATATGTAGAAAGTTTCTAAAACAAACCGGAGAAACTAAAACAGTCGTCGCTGATAAATCCACTAAACTAAACCTGATCGTCGAGTGTTTGCAGTCACATACGAAAACAACGTAAAGCTGATTTATTATTATTATTATTATTATTATTATACTCTGTTGAAATATGTCACCTCATACAAAGAAGAGATACAGACGTAGGAAACTAAATCCGTTTACCTCCCAGATCCTCTGCAGGATGTAGGAGGCGAAGGAGGGCATCCCCGGCGGTCCGCCCGCAAACTCCATCAACATGGTCAGCAGCTTGAAGAAAGGATTGGCGGCCTGACGGAGAGAAAGAAACTCGTTTAAGAGCTCCCTAAACACTCAGATACGAGAGTATTTAGCGCCAGACTCTGTGATCTGTGCGTTTTTCAATGCGGGCGTCTGCGCCTTCGCTGTCAGAGTCCCCAAACGAGATCAGATTCACTTATTAGCAACCTTTAAATCTCTTCTTAGATCTTCATTTTATAGAAAAGCATTTATGAATGTTTAATATGCTATATTGCACACTACTTTGTAAATTACTTTACTATTACGACTTTACTTTTAAAAGACTTTTTTCTCCAGTGTTTATATAAATGATTACTGTGTTTGCATTTTTTGCTGCCTTGTTTTTATCTGATTTATTCTGATATGTAAGTCATTTTTTATATGATTATTATTATTGCAGTAACAGAGAGGCAGCTTAAGTTTGAGTCTGCATGAAGTAACAGCGCTCATGTTTCCACAGAGCAGCTACGTAATATAAAATAATAAATACACCTGCACGGCTCTGAGCTGCGTCGTTTTCGGTCAGTAAAAGAGGAGCTGAGCTGCTTACCTCAGGAGTCAGCTTTGCGATGGAGGTGAAGAGCATCGACACGATCTGCCAAAAGACAAATATACATTCAGTTTTATTGACAGTGATTTTAGTGTTTAGATGGTACGGTGATCAGATGCCGCGTGACGTCGAAACGCGTCCACCGGTACAGATTTGGAGGAATCGTTTTGACCGCGTCAGCGTGTCAGAGGACGGCATGTCGCGGATCAGGGCTGGACACTTCTGGACAGTCGGAAATTTGAAAATAATAAAGAAAACAAACAAACAAAAGAGGCCCCATATGATTACATTATGTGTTTAACTGTGCTGAAGTTTTCTATAGTTTGCTATTATTCTATGTCATGTTAAAGGGTTTTTTGGGGATTTTTTTCTCAGTCAATGTGAGAGTCCAAAGACAGAGGGATGTCGTCTCACCAAAACCTTAAGGAGCCCGGGCCCCTGGGTTTGGGAGCCATGTTTTCTTATAAAACATTTACAGATTTTCTTACAAATTCACTGTTATGTTACATTAATATAATTTCATTTTATTAGACAGCACATTTACATGATTTTTCCAAAAATAATCTTTTTCTAGTTCCGTGACTTTTCCAGTCCTGAAAAATGTGACTGTGAAATTCCAGGACTTTTCCAGGTTTTCCATGACTGTGGGAAGCCTGTATCCATCTCAGGAAAACATGAGAGTCAGTTTTTACTGTTTGGTGTTTGAATTATGGCAGAAAGACACGTTTTAGAAGACGGACCCAGTTAGTCGAGTTGAGTCGTTTGCGGAGGTTGAAACTGATTTCTGATAAAAAGTCACTTCCTGTGTGTGTGTGTGTGTGTGTGTGTGTGTGTGTGTGTGTGTGTGTGT